>NW_024610058.1:0-124999 GCF_016920785.2 Ixodes scapularis | reverse complement strand
CGCGAGTCCCCGAAACGTGAATTACACTTCCGGGGTCGCTCAGAAACATTTTATTCTAGTAGGTAGAAATTTGGCAGTGGGTGGAACGTGAACTACCCTCTTCGCTGTCCCGAACACTAAATTTGTTATTATGATTCGCGCTTTTCAGGCTGAGTGAAACGGCCCAGTGAAAACGCAGTGTGCAACTTTGAGTTTTTACTTTCTGTTTTGAGAGGGGGCCTCCATAAGTTACGTCTGAAGCGTCCTTGGAGTCGTACTTGCACAGGTGAATTGTCGCGCTGCTTTAAAGTTTTAGCCGTGTGAAGCTAGAATGATTTATCGCGGGATTATTATTTTTTTTTTTTCAATTTTAACTTTTTCATTTTCCCTCCCTCCCCCCTTTATTTCGAGCGCGAGTCCCCGAAACGTGAATTACACTTCCGGGGTCGCTCAGAAACATTTTATTCTAGTAGGTAGAAATTTGGCAGTGGGTGGAACGTGAAATACCCTCTTCGCTGTCCCGAACACTAAATTTGTTATTATGATTCGCGCTTTTCAGGCTGAGTGAAACGGCCCAGTGAAAACGCAGTGTGCAACTTTGAGTTTTTACTTTCTGTTTTGAGAGGGGGCCTCCATAAGTTACGTCTGAAGCGTCCTTGGAGTCGTACTTGCACAGGTGAATTGTCGCGCTGCTTTAAAGTTTTAGCCGTGCGAAGCTAGAATGATTTATCGCGGGATTATTTTTTTTTTCAATTTTAACTTTTTCATTTTCCCTCCCTCCCCCCTTTATTTCGAGCGCGAGTCCCCGAAACGTGAATTACACTTCCGGGGTCGCTCAGAAACATTTTATTCTAGTAGGTAGAAATTTGGCAGTGGGTGGAACGTGAAATACCCTCTTCGCTGTCCCGAACACTAAATTTGTTATTATGATTCGCGCTTTTCAGGCTGAGTGAAACGGCCCAGTGAAAACGCAGTGTGCAACTTTGAGTTTTTACTTTCTGTTTTGAGAGGGGGCCTCCATAAGTTACGTCTGAAGCGTCCTTGGAGTCGTACTTGCACAGGTGAATTGTCGCGCTGCTTTAAAGTTTTAGCCGTGCGAAGCTAGAATGATTTATCGCGGGATTATTATTTTTTTTTTTTCAATTTTAACTTTTTCATTTTCCCTCCCTCCCCCCTTTATTTCGAGCGCGAGTCCCCGAAACGTGAATTACACTTCCGGGGTCGCTCAGAAACATTTTATTCTAGTAGGTAGAAATTTGGCAGTGGGTGGAACGTGAAATACCCTCTTCGCTGTCCCGAACACTAAATTTGTTATTATGATTCGCGCTTTTCAGGCTGAGTGAAACGGCCCAGTGAAAACGCAGTGTGCAACTTTGAGTTTTTACTTTCTGTTTTGAGAGGGGGCCTCCATAAGTTACGTCTGAAGCGTCCTTGGAGTCGTACTTGCACAGGTGAATTGTCGCGCTGCTTTAAAGTTTCAGCCGTGCGAAGCTAGAATGATTTATCGCGGGATTATTATTTTTTTTTTTCAATTTTAACTTTTTCATTTTCCCTCCCTCCCCCCTTTATTTCGAGCGCGAGTCCCCGAAACGTGAATTACACTTCCGGGGTCGCTCAGAAACATTTTATTCTAGTAGGTAGAAATTTGGCAGTGGGTGGAACGTGAACTACCCTCTTCGCTGTCCCGAACACTAAATTTGTTATTATGATTCGCGCTTTTCAGGCTGAGTGAAACGGCCCAGTGAAAACGCAGTGTGCAACTTTGAGTTTTTACTTTCTGTTTTGAGAGGGGGCCTCCATAAGTTACGTCTGAAGCGTCCTTGGAGTCGTACTTGCACAGGTGAATTGTCGCGCTGCTTTAAAGTTTCAGCCGTGCGAAGCTAGAATGATTTATCGCGGGATTATTATTTTTTTTTTTCAATTTTAACTTTTTCATTTTCCCTCCCTCCCCCCTTTATTTCGAGCGCGAGTCCCCGAAACGTGAATTACACTTCCGGGGTCGCTCAGAAACATTTTATTCTAGTAGGTAGAAATTTGGCAGTGGGTGGAACGTGAACTACCCTCTTCGCTGTCCCGAACACTAAATTTGTTATTATGATTCGCGCTTTTCAGGCTGAGTGAAACGGCCCAGTGAAAACGCAGTGTGCAACTTTGAGTTTTTACTTTCTGTTTTGAGAGGGGGCCTCCATAAGTTACGTCAGAAGCGTCCTTGGAGTCGTACTTGCACAGGTGAATTGTCGCGCTGCTTTAAAGTTTCAGCCGTGCGAAGCTAGAATGATTTATCGCGGGATTATTATTTTTTTTTTTCAATTTTAACTTTTTCATTTTCCCTCCCTCCCCCCTTTATTTCGAGCGCGAGTCCCCGAAACGTGAATTACACTTCCGGGGTCGCTCAGAAACATTTTATTCTAGTAGGTAGAAATTTGGCAGTGGGTGGAACGTGAACTACCCTCTTCGCTGTCCCGAACACTAAATTTGTTATTATGATTCGCGCTTTTCAGGCTGAGTGAAACGGCCCAGTGAAAACGCAGTGTGCAACTTTGAGTTTTTACTTTCTGTTTTGAGAGGGGGCCTCCATAAGTTACGTCAGAAGCGTCCTTGGAGTCGTACTTGCACAGGTGAATTGTCGCGCTGCTTTAAAGTTTCAGCCGTGCGAAGCTAGAATGATTTATCGCGGGATTATTATTTTTTTTTTTCAATTTTAACTTTTTCATTTTCCCTCCCTCCCCCCTTTATTTCGAGCGCGAGTCCCCGAAACGTGAATTACACTTCCGGGGTCGCTCAGAAACATTTTATTCTAGTAGGTAGAAATTTGGCAGTGGGTGGAACGTGAAATACCCTCTTCGCTGTCCCGAACACTAAATTTGTTATTATGATTCGCGCTTTTCAGGCTGTGTGAAACGGCCCAGTGAAAACGCAGTGTGCAACTTTGAGTTTTTACTTTCTGTTTTGAGAGGGGGCCTCCATAAGTTACGTCAGAAGCGTCCTTGGAGTCGTACTTGCACAGGTGAATTGTCGCGCTGCTTTAAAGTTTCAGCCGTGCGAAGCTAGAATGATTTATCGCGGGATTATTATTTTTTTTTTTCAATTTTAACTTTTTCATTTTCCCTCCCTCCCCCCTTTATTTCGAGCGCGAGTCCCCGAAACGTGAATTACACTTCCGGGGTCGCTCAGAAACATTTTATTCTAGTAGGTAGAAATTTGGCAGTGGGTGGAACGTGAACTACCCTCTTCGCTGTCCCGAACACTAAATTTGTTATTATGATTCGCGCTTTTCAGGCTGAGTGAAACGGCCCAGTGAAAACGCAGTGTGCAACTTTGAGTTTTTACTTTCTGTTTTGAGAGGGGGCCTCCATAAGTTACGTCAGAAGCGTCCTTGGAGTCGTACTTGCACAGGTGAATTGTCGCGCTGCTTTAAAGTTTCAGCCGTGCGAAGCTAGAATGATTTATCGCGGGATTATTATTTTTTTTTTTCAATTTTAACTTTTTCATTTTCCCTCCCTCCCCCCTTTATTTCGAGCGCGAGTCCCCGAAACGTGAATTACACTTCCGGGGTCGCTCAGAAACATTTTATTCTAGTAGGTAGAAATTTGGCAGTGGGTGGAACGTGAAATACCCTCTTCGCTGTCCCGAACACTAAATTTGTTATTATGATTCGCGCTTTTCAGGCTGTGTGAAACGGCCCAGTGAAAACGCAGTGTGCAACTTTGAGTTTTTACTTTCTGTTTTGAGAGGGGGCCTCCATAAGTTACGTCAGAAGCGTCCTTGGAGTCGTACTTGCACAGGTGAATTGTCGCGCTGCTTTAAAGTTTCAGCCGTGCGAAGCTAGAATGATTTATCGCGGGATTATTATTTTTTTTTTTCAATTTTAACTTTTTCATTTTCCCTCCCTCCCCCCTTTATTTCGAGCGCGAGTCCCCGAAACGTGAATTACACTTCCGGGGTCGCTCAGAAACATTTTATTCTAGTAGGTAGAAATTTGGCAGTGGGTGGAACGTGAACTACCCTCTTCGCTGTCCCGAACACTAAATTTGTTATTATGATTCGCGCTTTTCAGGCTGAGTGAAACGGCCCAGTGAAAACGCAGTGTGCAACTTTGAGTTTTTACTTTCTGTTTTGAGAGGGGGCCTCCATAAGTTACGTCAGAAGCGTCCTTGGAGTCGTACTTGCACAGGTGAATTGTCGCGCTGCTTTAAAGTTTCAGCCGTGCGAAGCTAGAATGATTTATCGCGGGATTATTATTTTTTTTTTTCAATTTTAACTTTTTCATTTTCCCTCCCTCCCCCCTTTATTTCGAGCGCGAGTCCCCGAAACGTGAATTACACTTCCGGGGTCGCTCAGAAACATTTTATTCTAGTAGGTAGAAATTTGGCAGTGGGTGGAACGTGAAATACCCTCTTCGCTGTCCCGAACACTAAATTTGTTATTATGATTCGCGCTTTTCAGGCTGAGTGAAACGGCCCAGTGAAAACGCAGTGTGCAACTTTGAGTTTTTACTTTCTGTTTTGAGAGGGGGCCTCCATAAGTTACGTCTGAAGCGTCCTTGGAGTCGTACTTGCACAGGTGAATTGTCGCGCTGCTTTAAAGTTTCAGCCGTGCGAAGCTAGAATGATTTATCGCGGGATTATTATTTTTTTTTTTCAATTTTAACTTTTTCATTTTCCCTCCCTCCCCCCTTTATTTCGAGCGCGAGTCCCCGAAACGTGAATTACACTTCCGGGGTCGCTCAGAAACATTTTATTCTAGTAGGTAGAAATTTGGCAGTGGGTGGAACGTGAAATACCCTCTTCGCTGTCCCGAACACTAAATTTGTTATTATGATTCGCGCTTTTCAGGCTGAGTGAAACGGCCCAGTGAAAACGCAGTGTGCAACTTTGAGTTTTTACTTTCTGTTTTGAGAGGGGGCCTCCATAAGTTACGTCTGAAGCGTCCTTGGAGTCGTACTTGCACAGGTGAATTGTCGCGCTGCTTTAAAGTTTCAGCCGTGCGAAGCTAGAATGATTTATCGCGGGATTATTATTTTTTTTTTTCAATTTTAACTTTTTCATTTTCCCTCCCTCCCCCCTTTATTTCGAGCGCGAGTCCCCGAAACGTGAATTACACTTCCGGGGTCGCTCAGAAACATTTTATTCTAGTAGGTAGAAATTTGGCAGTGGGTGGAACGTGAAATACCCTCTTCGCTGTCCCGAACACTAAATTTGTTATTATGATTCGCGCTTTTCAGGCTGAGTGAAACGGCCCAGTGAAAACGCAGTGTGCAACTTTGAGTTTTTACTTTCTGTTTTGAGAGGGGGCCTCCATAAGTTACGTCTGAAGCGTCCTTGGAGTCGTACTTGCACAGGTGAATTGTCGCGCTGCTTTAAAGTTTCAGCCGTGCGAAGCTAGAATGATTTATCGCGGGATTATTATTTTTTTTTTTCAATTTTAACTTTTTCATTTTCCCTCCCTCCCCCCTTTATTTCGAGCGCGAGTCCCCGAAACGTGAATTACACTTCCGGGGTCGCTCAGAAACATTTTATTCTAGTAGGTAGAAATTTGGCAGTGGGTGGAACGTGAAATACCCTCTTCGCTGTCCCGAACACTAAATTTGTTATTATGATTCGCGCTTTTCAGGCTGTGTGAAACGGCCCAGTGAAAACGCAGTGTGCAACTTTGAGTTTTTACTTTCTGTTTTGAGAGGGGGCCTCCATAAGTTACGTCAGAAGCGTCCTTGGAGTCGTACTTGCACAGGTGAATTGTCGCGCTGCTTTAAAGTTTCAGCCGTGCGAAGCTAGAATGATTTATCGCGGGATTATTATTTTTTTTTTTCAATTTTAACTTTTTCATTTTCCCTCCCTCCCCCCTTTATTTCGAGCGCGAGTCCCCGAAACGTGAATTACACTTCCGGGGTCGCTCAGAAACATTTTATTCTAGTAGGTAGAAATTTGGCAGTGGGTGGAACGTGAACTACCCTCTTCGCTGTCCCGAACACTAAATTTGTTATTATGATTCGCGCTTTTCAGGCTGAGTGAAACGGCCCAGTGAAAACGCAGTGTGCAACTTTGAGTTTTTACTTTCTGTTTTGAGAGGGGGCCTCCATAAGTTACGTCAGAAGCGTCCTTGGAGTCGTACTTGCACAGGTGAATTGTCGCGCTGCTTTAAAGTTTCAGCCGTGCGAAGCTAGAATGATTTATCGCGGGATTATTATTTTTTTTTTTCAATTTTAACTTTTTCATTTTCCCTCCCTCCCCCCTTTATTTCGAGCGCGAGTCCCCGAAACGTGAATTACACTTCCGGGGTCGCTCAGAAACATTTTATTCTAGTAGGTAGAAATTTGGCAGTGGGTGGAACGTGAAATACCCTCTTCGCTGTCCCGAACACTAAATTTGTTATTATGATTCGCGCTTTTCAGGCTGAGTGAAACGGCCCAGTGAAAACGCAGTGTGCAACTTTGAGTTTTTACTTTCTGTTTTGAGAGGGGGCCTCCATAAGTTACGTCAGAAGCGTCCTTGGAGTCGTACTTGCACAGGTGAATTGTCGCGCTGCTTTAAAGTTTTAGCCGTGCGAAGCTAGAATGATTTATCGCGGGATTATTATTTTTTTTTTTCAATTTTAACTTTTTCATTTTCCCTCCCTCCCCCCTTTATTTCGAGCGCGAGTCCCCGAAACGTGAATTACACTTCCGGGGTCGCTCAGAAACATTTTATTCTAGTAGGTAGAAATTTGGCAGTGGGTGGAACGTGAACTACCCTCTTCGCTGTCCCGAACACTAAATTTGTTATTATGATTCGCGCTTTTCAGGCTGAGTGAAACGGCCCAGTGAAAACGCAGTGTGCAACTTTGAGTTTTTCCTTTCTGTTTTGAGAGGGGGCCTCCATAAGTTACGTCAGAAGCGTCCTTGGAGTCGTACTTGCACAGGTGAATTGTCGCGCTGCTTTAAAGTTTCAGCCGTGCGAAGCTAGAATGATTTATCGCGGGATTATTATTTTTTTTTTTCAATTTTAACTTTTTCATTTTCCCTCCCTCCCCCCTTTATTTCGAGCGCGAGTCCCCGAAACGTGAATTACACTTCCGGGGTCGCTCAGAAACATTTTATTCTAGTAGGTAGAAATTTGGCAGTGGGTGGAACGTGAAATACCCTCTTCGCTGTCCCGAACACTAAATTTGTTATTATGATTCGCGCTTTTCAGGCTGAGTGAAACGGCCCAGTGAAAACGCAGTGTGCAACTTTGAGTTTTTACTTTCTGTTTTGAGAGGGGGCCTCCATAAGTTACGTCTGAAGCGTCCTTGGAGTCGTACTTGCACAGGTGAATTGTCGCGCTGCTTTAAAGTTTTAGCCGTGCGAAGCTAGAATGATTTATCGCGGGATTATTATTTTTTTTTTTCAATTTTAACTTTTTCATTTTCCCTCCCTCCCCCCTTTATTTCGAGCGCGAGTCCCCGAAACGTGAATTACACTTCCGGGGTCGCTCAGAAGCATTTTATTCTAGTAGGTAGAAATTTGGCAGTGGGTGGAACGTGAACTACCCTCTTCGCTGTCCCGAACACTAAATTTGTTATTATGATTCGCGCTTTTCAGGCTGAGTGAAACGGCCCAGTGAAAACGCAGTGTGCAACTTTGAGTTTTTACTTTCTGTTTTGAGAGGGGGCCTCCATAAGTTACGTCAGAAGCGTCCTTGGAGTCGTACTTGCACAGGTGAATTGTCGCGCTGCTTTAAAGTTTCAGCCGTGCGAAGCTAGAATGATTTATCGCGGGATTATTATTTTTTTTTTTCAATTTTAACTTTTTCATTTTCCCTCCCTCCCCCCTTTATTTCGAGCGCGAGTCCCCGAAACGTGAATTACACTTCCGGGGTCGCTCAGAAACATTTTATTCTAGTAGGTAGAAATTTGGCAGTGGGTGGAACGTGAACTACCCTCTTCGCTGTCCCGAACACTAAATTTGTTATTATGATTCGCGCTTTTCAGGCTGAGTGAAACGGCCCAGTGAAAACGCAGTGTGCAACTTTGAGTTTTTCCTTTCTGTTTTGAGAGGGGGCCTCCATAAGTTACGTCTGAAGCGTCCTTGGAGTCGTACTTGCACAGGTGAATTGTCGCGCTGCTTTAAAGTTTCAGCCGTGCGAAGCTAGAATGATTTATCGCGGGATTATTATTTTTTTTTTTCAATTTTAACTTTTTCATTTTCCCTCCCTCCCCCCTTTATTTCGAGCGCGAGTCCCCGAAACGTGAATTACACTTCCGGGGTCGCTCAGAAACATTTTATTCTAGTAGGTAGAAATTTGGCAGTGGGTGGAACGTGAAATACCCTCTTCGCTGTCCCGAACACTAAATTTGTTATTATGATTCGCGCTTTTCAGGCTGAGTGAAACGGCCCAGTGAAAACGCAGTGTGCAACTTTGAGTTTTTACTTTCTGTTTTGAGAGGGGGCCTCCATAAGTTACGTCAGAAGCGTCCTTGGAGTCGTACTTGCACAGGTGAATTGTCGCGCTGCTTTAAAGTTTCAGCCGTGCGAAGCTAGAATGATTTATCGCGGGATTATTATTTTTTTCAATTTTAACTTTTTCATTTTCCCTCCCTCCCCCCTTTATTTCGAGCGCGAGTCCCCGAAACGTGAATTACACTTCCGGGGTCGCTCAGAAACATTTTATTCTAGTAGGTAGAAATTTGGCAGTGGGTGGAACGTGAAATACCCTCTTCGCTGTCCCGAACACTAAATTTGTTATTATGATTCGCGCTTTTCAGGCTGAGTGAAACGGCCCAGTGAAAACGCAGTGTGCAACTTTGAGTTTTTCCTTTCTGTTTTGAGAGGGGGCCTCCATAAGTTACGTCAGAAGCGTCCTTGGAGTCGTACTTGCACAGGTGAATTGTCGCGCTGCTTTAAAGTTTCAGCCGTGCGAAGCTAGAATGATTTATCGCGGGATTATTATTTTTTTCAATTTTAACTTTTTCATTTTCCCTCCCTCCCCCCTTTATTTCGAGCGCGAGTCCCCGAAACGTGAATTACACTTCCGGGGTCGCTCAGAAACATTTTATTCTAGTAGGTAGAAATTTGGCAGTGGGTGGAACGTGAACTACCCTCTTCGCTGTCCCGAACACTAAATTTGTTATTATGATTCGCGCTTTTCAGGCTGAGTGAAACGGCCCAGTGAAAACGCAGTGTGCAACTTTGAGTTTTTCCTTTCTGTTTTGAGAGGGGGCCTCCATAAGTTACGTCTGAAGCGTCCTTGGAGTCGTACTTGCACAGGTGAATTGTCGCGCTGCTTTAAAGTTTCAGCCGTGCGAAGCTAGAATGATTTATCGCGGGATTATTATTTTTTTCAATTTTAACTTTTTCATTTTCCCTCCCTCCCCCCTTTATTTCGAGCGCGAGTCCCCGAAACGTGAATTACACTTCCGGGGTCGCTCAGAAACATTTTATTCTAGTAGGTAGAAATTTGGCAGTGGGTGGAACGTGAACTACCCTCTTCGCTGTCCCGAACACTAAATTTGTTATTATGATTCGCGCTTTTCAGGCTGAGTGAAACGGCCCAGTGAAAACGCAGTGTGCAACTTTGAGTTTTTACTTTCTGTTTTGAGAGGGGGCCTCCATAAGTTACGTCAGAAGCGTCCTTGGAGTCGTACTTGCACAGGTGAATTGTCGCGCTGCTTTAAAGTTTCAGCCGTGCGAAGCTAGAATGATTTATCGCGGGATTATTATTTTTTTCAATTTTAACTTTTTCATTTTCCCTCCCTCCCCCCTTTATTTCGAGCGCGAGTCCCCGAAACGTGAATTACACTTCCGGGGTCGCTCAGAAACATTTTATTCTAGTAGGTAGAAATTTGGCAGTGGGTGGAACGTGAAATACCCTCTTCGCTGTCCCGAACACTAAATTTGTTATTATGATTCGCGCTTTTCAGGCTGAGTGAAACGGCCCAGTGAAAACGCAGTGTGCAACTTTGAGTTTTTACTTTCTGTTTTGAGAGGGGGCCTCCATAAGTTACGTCAGAAGCGTCCTTGGAGTCGTACTTGCACAGGTGAATTGTCGCGCTGCTTTAAAGTTTCAGCCGTGCGAAGCTAGAATGATTTATCGCGGGATTATTATTTTTTTCAATTTTAACTTTTTCATTTTCCCTCCCTCCCCCCTTTATTTCGAGCGCGAGTCCCCGAAACGTGAATTACACTTCCGGGGTCGCTCAGAAACATTTTATTCTAGTAGGTAGAAATTTGGCAGTGGGTGGAACGTGAACTACCCTCTTCGCTGTCCCGAACACTAAATTTGTTATTATGATTCGCGCTTTTCAGGCTGAGTGAAACGGCCCAGTGAAAACGCAGTGTGCAACTTTGAGTTTTTACTTTCTGTTTTGAGAGGGGGCCTCCATAAGTTACGTCAGAAGCGTCCTTGGAGTCGTACTTGCACAGGTGAATTGTCGCGCTGCTTTAAAGTTTCAGCCGTGCGAAGCTAGAATGATTTATCGCGGGATTATTATTTTTTTCAATTTTAACTTTTTCATTTTCCCTCCCTCCCCCCTTTATTTCGAGCGCGAGTCCCCGAAACGTGAATTACACTTCCGGGGTCGCTCAGAAACATTTTATTCTAGTAGGTAGAAATTTGGCAGTGGGTGGAACGTGAACTACCCTCTTCGCTGTCCCGAACACTAAATTTGTTATTATGATTCGCGCTTTTCAGGCTGAGTGAAACGGCCCAGTGAAAACGCAGTGTGCAACTTTGAGTTTTTACTTTCTGTTTTGAGAGGGGGCCTCCATAAGTTACGTCAGAAGCGTCCTTGGAGTCGTACTTGCACAGGTGAATTGTCGCGCTGCTTTAAAGTTTCAGCCGTGCGAAGCTAGAATGATTTATCGCGGGATTATTATTTTTTTCAATTTTAACTTTTTCATTTTCCCTCCCTCCCCCCTTTATTTCGAGCGCGAGTCCCCGAAACGTGAATTACACTTCCGGGGTCGCTCAGAAACATTTTATTCTAGTAGGTAGAAATTTGGCAGTGGGTGGAACGTGAACTACCCTCTTCGCTGTCCCGAACACTAAATTTGTTATTATGATTCGCGCTTTTCAGGCTGAGTGAAACGGCCCAGTGAAAACGCAGTGTGCAACTTTGAGTTTTTACTTTCTGTTTTGAGAGGGGGCCTCCATAAGTTACGTCAGAAGCGTCCTTGGAGTCGTACTTGCACAGGTGAATTGTCGCGCTGCTTTAAAGTTTCAGCCGTGCGAAGCTAGAATGATTTATCGCGGGATTATTATTTTTTTCAATTTTAACTTTTTCATTTTCCCTCCCTCCCCCCTTTATTTCGAGCGCGAGTCCCCGAAACGTGAATTACACTTCCGGGGTCGCTCAGAAACATTTTATTCTAGTAGGTAGAAATTTGGCAGTGGGTGGAACGTGAACTACCCTCTTCGCTGTCCCGAACACTAAATTTGTTATTATGATTCGCGCTTTTCAGGCTGAGTGAAACGGCCCAGTGAAAACGCAGTGTGCAACTTTGAGTTTTTACTTTCTGTTTTGAGAGGGGGCCTCCATAAGTTACGTCAGAAGCGTCCTTGGAGTCGTACTTGCACAGGTGAATTGTCGCGCTGCTTTAAAGTTTCAGCCGTGCGAAGCTAGAATGATTTATCGCGGGATTATTATTTTTTTCAATTTTAACTTTTTCATTTTCCCTCCCTCCCCCCTTTATTTCGAGCGCGAGTCCCCGAAACGTGAATTACACTTCCGGGGTCGCTCAGAAACATTTTATTCTAGTAGGTAGAAATTTGGCAGTGGGTGGAACGTGAAATACCCTCTTCGCTGTCCCGAACACTAAATTTGTTATTATGATTCGCGCTTTTCAGGCTGAGTGAAACGGCCCAGTGAAAGCGCAGTGTGCAACTTTGAGTTTTTCCTTTCTGTTTTGAGAGGGGGCCTCCATAAGTTACGTCTGAAGCGTCCTTGGAGTCGTACTTGCACAGGTGAATTGTCGCGCTGCTTTAAAGTTTCAGCCGTGCGAAGCTAGAATGATTTATCGCGGGATTATTATTTTTTTCAATTTTAACTTTTTCATTTTCCCTCCCTCCCCCCTTTATTTCGAGCGCGAGTCCCCGAAACGTGAATTACACTTCCGGGGTCGCTCAGAAACATTTTATTCTAGTAGGTAGAAATTTGGCAGTGGGTGGAACGTGAAATACCCTCTTCGCTGTCCCGAACACTAAATTTGTTATTATGATTCGCGCTTTTCAGGCTGAGTGAAACGGCCCAGTGAAAACGCAGTGTGCAACTTTGAGTTTTTACTTTCTGTTTTGAGAGGGGGCCTCCATAAGTTACGTCAGAAGCGTCCTTGGAGTCGTACTTGCACAGGTGAATTGTCGCGCTGCTTTAAAGTTTCAGCCGTGCGAAGCTAGAATGATTTATCGCGGGATTATTATTTTTTTCAATTTTAACTTTTTCATTTTCCCTCCCTCCCCCCTTTATTTCGAGCGCGAGTCCCCGAAACGTGAATTACACTTCCGGGGTCGCTCAGAAACATTTTATTCTAGTAGGTAGAAATTTGGCAGTGGGTGGAACGTGAAATACCCTCTTCGCTGTCCCGAACACTAAATTTGTTATTATGATTCGCGCTTTTCAGGCTGAGTGAAACGGCCCAGTGAAAACGCAGTGTGCAACTTTGAGTTTTTCCTTTCTGTTTTGAGAGGGGGCCTCCATAAGTTACGTCTGAAGCGTCCTTGGAGTCGTACTTGCACAGGTGAATTGTCGCGCTGCTTTAAAGTTTCAGCCGTGCGAAGCTAGAATGATTTATCGCGGGATTATTATTTTTTTCAATTTTAACTTTTTCATTTTCCCTCCCTCCCCCCTTTATTTCGAGCGCGAGTCCCCGAAACGTGAATTACACTTCCGGGGTCGCTCAGAAACATTTTATTCTAGTAGGTAGAAATTTGGCAGTGGGTGGAACGTGAACTACCCTCTTCGCTGTCCCGAACACTAAATTTGTTATTATGATTCGCGCTTTTCAGGCTGAGTGAAACGGCCCAGTGAAAACGCAGTGTGCAACTTTGAGTTTTTCCTTTCTGTTTTGAGAGGGGGCCTCCATAAGTTACGTCAGAAGCGTCCTTGGAGTCGTACTTGCACAGGTGAATTGTCGCGCTGCTTTAAAGTTTCAGCCGTGCGAAGCTAGAATGATTTATCGCGGGATTATTATTTTTTTCAATTTTAACTTTTTCATTTTCCCTCCCTCCCCCCTTTATTTCGAGCGCGAGTCCCCGAAACGTGAATTACACTTCCGGGGTCGCTCAGAAACATTTTATTCTAGTAGGTAGAAATTTGGCAGTGGGTGGAACGTGAAATACCCTCTTCGCTGTCCCGAACACTAAATTTGTTATTATGATTCGCGCTTTTCAGGCTGAGTGAAACGGCCCAGTGAAAACGCAGTGTGCAACTTTGAGTTTTTCCTTTCTGTTTTGAGAGGGGGCCTCCATAAGTTACGTCTGAAGCGTCCTTGGAGTCGTACTTGCACAGGTGAATTGTCGCGCTGCTTTAAAGTTTCAGCCGTGCGAAGCTAGAATGATTTATCGCGGGATTATTATTTTTTTCAATTTTAACTTTTTCATTTTCCCTCCCTCCCCCCTTTATTTCGAGCGCGAGTCCCCGAAACGTGAATTACACTTCCGGGGTCGCTCAGAAACATTTTATTCTAGTAGGTAGAAATTTGGCAGTGGGTGGAACGTGAAATACCCTCTTCGCTGTCCCGAACACTAAATTTGTTATTATGATTCGCGCTTTTCAGGCTGAGTGAAACGGCCCAGTGAAAACGCAGTGTGCAACTTTGAGTTTTTCCTTTCTGTTTTGAGAGGGGGCCTCCATAAGTTACGTCAGAAGCGTCCTTGGAGTCGTACTTGCACAGGTGAATTGTCGCGCTGCTTTAAAGTTTCAGCCGTGCGAAGCTAGAATGATTTATCGCGGGATTATTATTTTTTTCAATTTTAACTTTTTCATTTTCCCTCCCTCCCCCCTTTATTTCGAGCGCGAGTCCCCGAAACGTGAATTACACTTCCGGGGTCGCTCAGAAACATTTTATTCTAGTAGGTAGAAATTTGGCAGTGGGTGGAACGTGAACTACCCTCTTCGCTGTCCCGAACACTAAATTTGTTATTATGATTCGCGCTTTTCAGGCTGAGTGAAACGGCCCAGTGAAAACGCAGTGTGCAACTTTGAGTTTTTCCTTTCTGTTTTGAGAGGGGGCCTCCATAAGTTACGTCTGAAGCGTCCTTGGAGTCGTACTTGCACAGGTGAATTGTCGCGCTGCTTTAAAGTTTCAGCCGTGCGAAGCTAGAATGATTTATCGCGGGATTATTATTTTTTTCAATTTTAACTTTTTCATTTTCCCTCCCTCCCCCCTTTATTTCGAGCGCGAGTCCCCGTCACGTAAATTACACTTCCGGGGTCGCTCAGAAACATTTTATTCTAGTAGGTAGAAATTTGGCAGTGGGTGGAACGTGAAATACCCTCTTCGCTGTCCCGAACACTAAATTTGTTATTATGATTCGCGCTTTTCAGGCTGAGTGAAACGGCCCAGTGAAAACGCAGTGTGCAACTTTGAGTTTTTCCTTTCTGTTTTGAGAGGGGGCCTCCATAAGTTACGTCAGAAGCGTCCTTGGAGTCGTACTTGCACAGGTGAATTGTCGCGCTGCTTTAAAGTTTCAGCCGTGCGAAGCTAGAATGATTTATCGCGGGATTATTATTTTTTTTTTTCAATTTTAACTTTTTCATTTTCCCTCCCTCCCCCCTTTATTTCGAGCGCGAGTCCCCGAAACGTGAATTACACTTCCGGGGTCGCTCAGAAACATTTTATTCTAGTAGGTAGAAATTTGGCAGTGGGTGGAACGTGAAATACCCTCTTCGCTGTCCCGAACACTAAATTTGTTATTATGATTCGCGCTTTTCAGGCTGAGTGAAACGGCCCAGTGAAAACGCAGTGTGCAACTTTGAGTTTTTCCTTTCTGTTTTGAGAGGGGGCCTCCATAAGTTACGTCTGAAGCGTCCTTGGAGTCGTACTTGCACAGGTGAATTGTCGCGCTGCTTTAAAGTTTCAGCCGTGCGAAGCTAGAATGATTTATCGCGGGATTATTATTTTTTTCAATTTTAACTTTTTCATTTTCCCTCCCTCCCCCCTTTATTTCGAGCGCGAGTCCCCGTCACGTAAATTACACTTCCGGGGTCGCTCAGAAACATTTTATTCTAGTAGGTAGAAATTTGGCAGTGGGTGGAACGTGAAATACCCTCTTCGCTGTCCCGAACACTAAATTTGTTATTATGATTCGCGCTTTTCAGGCTGAGTGAAACGGCCCAGTGAAAACGCAGTGTGCAACTTTGAGTTTTTCCTTTCTGTTTTGAGAGGGGGCCTCCATAAGTTACGTCAGAAGCGTCCTTGGAGTCGTACTTGCACAGGTGAATTGTCGCGCTGCTTTAAAGTTTCAGCCGTGCGAAGCTAGAATGATTTATCGCGGGATTATTATTTTTTTTTTTCAATTTTAACTTTTTCATTTTCCCTCCCTCCCCCCTTTATTTCGAGCGCGAGTCCCCGAAACGTGAATTACACTTCCGGGGTCGCTCAGAAACATTTTATTCTAGTAGGTAGAAATTTGGCAGTGGGTGGAACGTGAAATACCCTCTTCGCTGTCCCGAACACTAAATTTGTTATTATGATTCGCGCTTTTCAGGCTGAGTGAAACGGCCCAGTGAAAACGCAGTGTGCAACTTTGAGTTTTTCCTTTCTGTTTTGAGAGGGGGCCTCCATAAGTTACGTCTGAAGCGTCCTTGGAGTCGTACTTGCACAGGTGAATTGTCGCGCTGCTTTAAAGTTTCAGCCGTGCGAAGCTAGAATGATTTATCGCGGGATTATTATTTTTTTCAATTTTAACTTTTTCATTTTCCCTCCCTCCCCCCTTTATTTCGAGCGCGAGTCCCCGAAACGTGAATTACACTTCCGGGGTCGCTCAGAAACATTTTATTCTAGTAGGTATAAATTTGGCAGTGGGTGGAACGTGAAATACCCTCTTCGCTGTCCCGAACACTAAATTTGTTATTATGATTCGCGCTTTTCAGGCTGAGTGAAACGGCCCAGTGAAAACGCAGTGTGCAACTTTGAGTTTTTCCTTTCTGTTTTGAGAGGGGGCCTCCATAAGTTACGTCTGAAGCGTCCTTGGAGTCGTACTTGCACAGGTGAATTGTCGCGCTGCTTTAAAGTTTCAGCCGTGCGAAGCTAGAATGATTTATCGCGGGATTATTATTTTTTTCAATTTTAACTTTTTCATTTTCCCTCCCTCCCCCCTTTATTTCGAGCGCGAGTCCCCGAAACGTGAATTACACTTCCGGGGTCGCTCAGAAACATTTTATTCTAGTAGGTAGAAATTTGGCAGTGGGTGGAACGTGAAATACCCTCTTCGCTGTCCCGAACACTAAATTTGTTATTATGATTCGCGCTTTTCAGGCTGAGTGAAACGGCCCAGTGAAAACGCAGTGTGCAACTTTGAGTTTTTCCTTTCTGTTTTGAGAGGGGGCCTCCATAAGTTACGTCTGAAGCGTCCTTGGAGTCGTACTTGCACAGGTGAATTGTCGCGCTGCTTTAAAGTTTCAGCCGTGCGAAGCTAGAATGATTTATCGCGGGATTATTATTTTTTTCAATTTTAACTTTTTCATTTTCCCTCCCTCCCCCCTTTATTTCGAGCGCGAGTCCCCGAAACGTGAATTACACTTCCGGGGTCGCTCAGAAACATTTTATTCTAGTAGGTAGAAATTTGGCAGTGGGTGGAACGTGAACTACCCTCTTCGCTGTCCCGAACACTAAATTTGTTATTATGATTCGCGCTTTTCAGGCTGAGTGAAACGGCCCAGTGAAAACGCAGTGTGCAACTTTGAGTTTTTCCTTTCTGTTTTGAGAGGGGGCCTCCATAAGTTACGTCTGAAGCGTCCTTGGAGTCGTACTTGCACAGGTGAATTGTCGCGCTGCTTTAAAGTTTCAGCCGTGCGAAGCTAGAATGATTTATCGCGGGATTATTATTTTTTTCAATTTTAACTTTTTCATTTTCCCTCCCTCCCCCCTTTATTTCGAGCGCGAGTCCCCGAAACGTGAATTACACTTCCGGGGTCGCTCAGAAACATTTTATTCTAGTAGGTAGAAATTTGGCAGTGGGTGGAACGTGAACTACCCTCTTCGCTGTCCCGAACACTAAATTTGTTATTATGATTCGCGCTTTTCAGGCTGAGTGAAACGGCCCAGTGAAAACGCAGTGTGCAACTTTGAGTTTTTCCTTTCTGTTTTGAGAGGGGGCCTCCATAAGTTACGTCTGAAGCGTCCTTGGAGTCGTACTTGCACAGGTGAATTGTCGCGCTGCTTTAAAGTTTCAGCCGTGCGAAGCTAGAATGATTTATCGCGGGATTATTATTTTTTTCAATTTTAACTTTTTCATTTTCCCTCCCTCCCCCCTTTATTTCGAGCGCGAGTCCCCGAAACGTGAATTACACTTCCGGGGTCGCTCAGAAACATTTTATTCTAGTAGGTAGAAATTTGGCAGTGGGTGGAACGTGAACTACCCTCTTCGCTGTCCCGAACACTAAATTTGTTATTATGATTCGCGCTTTTCAGGCTGAGTGAAACGGCCCAGTGAAAACGCAGTGTGCAACTTTGAGTTTTTCCTTTCTGTTTTGAGAGGGGGCCTCCATAAGTTACGTCTGAAGCGTCCTTGGAGTCGTACTTGCACAGGTGAATTGTCGCGCTGCTTTAAAGTTTCAGCCGTGCGAAGCTAGAATGATTTATCGCGGGATTATTATTTTTTTCAATTTTAACTTTTTCATTTTCCCTCCCTCCCCCCTTTATTTCGAGCGCGAGTCCCCGAAACGTGAATTACACTTCCGGGGTCGCTCAGAAACATTTTATTCTAGTAGGTATAAATTTGGCAGTGGGTGGAACGTGAAATACCCTCTTCGCTGTCCCGAACACTAAATTTGTTATTATGATTCGCGCTTTTCAGGCTGAGTGAAACGGCCCAGTGAAAACGCAGTGTGCAACTTTGAGTTTTTCCTTTCTGTTTTGAGAGGGGGCCTCCATAAGTTACGTCTGAAGCGTCCTTGGAGTCGTACTTGCACAGGTGAATTGTCGCGCTGCTTTAAAGTTTCAGCCGTGCGAAGCTAGAATGATTTATCGCGGGATTATTATTTTTTTCAATTTTAACTTTTTCATTTTCCCTCCCTCCCCCCTTTATTTCGAGCGCGAGTCCCCGAAACGTGAATTACACTTCCGGGGTCGCTCAGAAACATTTTATTCTAGTAGGTATAAATTTGGCAGTGGGTGGAACGTGAAATACCCTCTTCGCTGTCCCGAACACTAAATTTGTTATTATGATTCGCGCTTTTCAGGCTGAGTGAAACGGCCCAGTGAAAACGCAGTGTGCAACTTTGAGTTTTTCCTTTCTGTTTTGAGAGGGGGCCTCCATAAGTTACGTCTGAAGCGTCCTTGGAGTCGTACTTGCACAGGTGAATTGTCGCGCTGCTTTAAAGTTTCAGCCGTGCGAAGCTAGAATGATTTATCGCGGGATTATTATTTTTTTCAATTTTAACTTTTTCATTTTCCCTCCCTCCCCCCTTTATTTCGAGCGCGAGTCCCCGAAACGTGAATTACACTTCCGGGGTCGCTCAGAAACATTTTATTCTAGTAGGTAGAAATTTGGCAGTGGGTGGAACGTGAACTACCCTCTTCGCTGTCCCGAACACTAAATTTGTTATTATGATTCGCGCTTTTCAGGCTGAGTGAAACGGCCCAGTGAAAACGCAGTGTGCAACTTTGAGTTTTTCCTTTCTGTTTTGAGAGGGGGCCTCCATAAGTTACGTCAGAAGCGTCCTTGGAGTCGTACTTGCACAGGTGAATTGTCGCGCTGCTTTAAAGTTTCAGCCGTGCGAAGCTAGAATGATTTATCGCGGGATTATTATTTTTTTCAATTTTAACTTTTTCATTTTCCCTCCCTCCCCCCTTTATTTCGAGCGCGAGTCCCCGAAACGTGAATTACACTTCCGGGGTCGCTCAGAAACATTTTATTCTAGTAGGTAGAAATTTGGCAGTGGGTGGAACGTGAAATACCCTCTTCGCTGTCCCGAACACTAAATTTGTTATTATGATTCGCGCTTTTCAGGCTGAGTGAAACGGCCCAGTGAAAACGCAGTGTGCAACTTTGAGTTTTTCCTTTCTGTTTTGAGAGGGGGCCTCCATAAGTTACGTCTGAAGCGTCCTTGGAGTCGTACTTGCACAGGTGAATTGTCGCGCTGCTTTAAAGTTTCAGCCGTGCGAAGCTAGAATGATTTATCGCGGGATTATTATTTTTTTCAATTTTAACTTTTTCATTTTCCCTCCCTCCCCCCTTTATTTCGAGCGCGAGTCCCCGAAACGTGAATTACACTTCCGGGGTCGCTCAGAAACATTTTATTCTAGTAGGTAGAAATTTGGCAGTGGGTGGAACGTGAAATACCCTCTTCGCTGTCCCGAACACTAAATTTGTTATTATGATTCGCGCTTTTCAGGCTGAGTGAAACGGCCCAGTGAAAACGCAGTGTGCAACTTTGAGTTTTTCCTTTCTGTTTTGAGAGGGGGCCTCCATAAGTTACGTCAGAAGCGTCCTTGGAGTCGTACTTGCACAGGTGAATTGTCGCGCTGCTTTAAAGTTTCAGCCGTGCGAAGCTAGAATGATTTATCGCGGGATTATTATTTTTTTCAATTTTAACTTTTTCATTTTCCCTCCCTCCCCCCTTTATTTCGAGCGCGAGTCCCCGAAACGTGAATTACACTTCCGGGGTCGCTCAGAAACATTTTATTCTAGTAGGTATAAATTTGGCAGTGGGTGGAACGTGAACTACCCTCTTCGCTGTCCCGAACACTAAATTTGTTATTATGATTCGCGCTTTTCAGGCTGAGTGAAACGGCCCAGTGAAAACGCAGTGTGCAACTTTGAGTTTTTCCTTTCTGTTTTGAGAGGGGGCCTCCATAAGTTACGTCTGAAGCGTCCTTGGAGTCGTACTTGCACAGGTGAATTGTCGCGCTGCTTTAAAGTTTCAGCCGTGCGAAGCTAGAATGATTTATCGCGGGATTATTATTTTTTTCAATTTTAACTTTTTCATTTTCCCTCCCTCCCCCCTTTATTTCGAGCGCGAGTCCCCGAAACGTGAATTACACTTCCGGGGTCGCTCAGAAACATTTTATTCTAGTAGGTAGAAATTTGGCAGTGGGTGGAACGTGAAATACCCTCTTCGCTGTCCCGAACACTAAATTTGTTATTATGATTCGCGCTTTTCAGGCTGAGTGAAACGGCCCAGTGAAAACGCAGTGTGCAACTTTGAGTTTTTCCTTTCTGTTTTGAGAGGGGGCCTCCATAAGTTACGTCTGAAGCGTCCTTGGAGTCGTACTTGCACAGGTGAATTGTCGCGCTGCTTTAAAGTTTCAGCCGTGCGAAGCTAGAATGATTTATCGCGGGATTATTATTTTTTTCAATTTTAACTTTTTCATTTTCCCTCCCTCCCCCCTTTATTTCGAGCGCGAGTCCCCGAAACGTGAATTACACTTCCGGGGTCGCTCAGAAACATTTTATTCTAGTAGGTAGAAATTTGGCAGTGGGTGGAACGTGAAATACCCTCTTCGCTGTCCCGAACACTAAATTTGTTATTATGATTCGCGCTTTTCAGGCTGAGTGAAACGGCCCAGTGAAAACGCAGTGTGCAACTTTGAGTTTTTCCTTTCTGTTTTGAGAGGGGGCCTCCATAAGTTACGTCAGAAGCGTCCTTGGAGTCGTACTTGCACAGGTGAATTGTCGCGCTGCTTTAAAGTTTCAGCCGTGCGAAGCTAGAATGATTTATCGCGGGATTATTATTTTTTTCAATTTTAACTTTTTCATTTTCCCTCCCTCCCCCCTTTATTTCGAGCGCGAGTCCCCGAAACGTGAATTACACTTCCGGGGTCGCTCAGAAACATTTTATTCTAGTAGGTAGAAATTTGGCAGTGGGTGGAACGTGAAATACCCTCTTCGCTGTCCCGAACACTAAATTTGTTATTATGATTCGCGCTTTTCAGGCTGAGTGAAACGGCCCAGTGAAAACGCAGTGTGCAACTTTGAGTTTTTCCTTTCTGTTTTGAGAGGGGGCCTCCATAAGTTACGTCTGAAGCGTCCTTGGAGTCGTACTTGCACAGGTGAATTGTCGCGCTGCTTTAAAGTTTCAGCCGTGCGAAGCTAGAATGATTTATCGCGGGATTATTATTTTTTTCAATTTTAACTTTTTCATTTTCCCTCCCTCCCCCCTTTATTTCGAGCGCGAGTCCCCGAAACGTGAATTACACTTCCGGGGTCGCTCAGAAACATTTTATTCTAGTAGGTAGAAATTTGGCAGTGGGTGGAACGTGAAATACCCTCTTCGCTGTCCCGAACACTAAATTTGTTATTATGATTCGCGCTTTTCAGGCTGTGTGAAACGGCCCAGTGAAAACGCAGTGTGCAACTTTGAGTTTTTCCTTTCTGTTTTGAGAGGGGGCCTCCATAAGTTACGTCTGAAGCGTCCTTGGAGTCGTACTTGCACAGGTGAATTGTCGCGCTGCTTTAAAGTTTCAGCCGTGCGAAGCTAGAATGATTTATCGCGGGATTATTTTTTTTTTTCAATTTTAACTTTTTCATTTTCCCTCCCTCCCCCCTTTATTTCGAGCGCGAGTCCCCGAAACGTGAATTACACTTCCGGGGTCGCTCAGAAACATTTTATTCTAGTAGGTAGAAATTTGGCAGTGGGTGGAACGTGAAATACCCTCTTCGCTGTCCCGAACACTAAATTTGTTATTATGATTCGCGCTTTTCAGGCTGTGTGAAACGGCCCAGTGAAAACGCAGTGTGCAACTTTGAGTTTTTCCTTTCTGTTTTGAGAGGGGGCCTCCATAAGTTACGTCTGAAGCGTCCTTGGAGTCGTACTTGCACAGGTGAATTGTCGCGCTGCTTTAAAGTTTCAGCCGTGCGAAGCTAGAATGATTTATCGCGGGATTATTATTTTTTTCAATTTTAACTTTTTCATTTTCCCTCCCTCCCCCCTTTATTTCGAGCGCGAGTCCCCGAAACGTGAATTACACTTCCGGGGTCGCTCAGAAACATTTTATTCTAGTAGGTAGAAATTTGGCAGTGGGTGGAACGTGAAATACCCTCTTCGCTGTCCCGAACACTAAATTTGTTATTATGATTCGCGCTTTTCAGGCTGTGTGAAACGGCCCAGTGAAAACGCAGTGTGCAACTTTGAGTTTTTCCTTTCTGTTTTGAGAGGGGGCCTCCATAAGTTACGTCTGAAGCGTCCTTGGAGTCGTACTTGCACAGGTGAATTGTCGCGCTGCTTTAAAGTTTCAGCCGTGCGAAGCTAGAATGATTTATCGCGGGATTATTTTTTTTTTTCAATTTTAACTTTTTCATTTTCCCTCCCTCCCCCCTTTATTTCGAGCGCGAGTCCCCGAAACGTGAATTACACTTCCGGGGTCGCTCAGAAACATTTTATTCTAGTAGGTAGAAATTTGGCAGTGGGTGGAACGTGAAATACCCTCTTCGCTGTCCCGAACACTAAATTTGTTATTATGATTCGCGCTTTTCAGGCTGTGTGAAACGGCCCAGTGAAAACGCAGTGTGCAACTTTGAGTTTTTCCTTTCTGTTTTGAGAGGGGGCCTCCATAAGTTACGTCTGAAGCGTCCTTGGAGTCGTACTTGCACAGGTGAATTGTCGCGCTGCTTTAAAGTTTCAGCCGTGCGAAGCTAGAATGATTTATCGCGGGATTATTATTTTTTTCAATTTTAACTTTTTCATTTTCCCTCCCTCCCCCCTTTATTTCGAGCGCGAGTCCCCGAAACGTGAATTACACTTCCGGGGTCGCTCAGAAACATTTTATTCTAGTAGGTAGAAATTTGGCAGTGGGTGGAACGTGAAATACCCTCTTCGCTGTCCCGAACACTAAATTTGTTATTATGATTCGCGCTTTTCAGGCTGTGTGAAACGGC
Source organism: Ixodes scapularis (assembly GCF_016920785.2). Taxonomy (NCBI): domain Eukaryota; kingdom Metazoa; phylum Arthropoda; class Arachnida; order Ixodida; family Ixodidae; genus Ixodes; species Ixodes scapularis. Next base: position 102,029 of record NW_024610058.1, on the reverse strand, counting down.
CCAGTGAAAACGCAGTGTGCAACTTTGAGTTTTTCCTTTCTGTTTTGAGAGGGGGCCTCCATAAGTTACGTCTGAAGCGTCCTTGGAGTCGTACTTGCACAGGTGAATTGTCGCGCTGCTTTAAAGTTTCAGCCGTGCGAAGCTAGAATGATTTATCGCGGGATTATTATTTTTTTCAATTTTAACTTTTTCATTTTCCCTCCCTCCCCCCTTTATTTCGAGCGCGAGTCCCCGAAACGTGAATTACACTTCCGGGGTCGCTCAGAAACATTTTATTCTAGTAGGTAGAAATTTGGCAGTGGGTGGAACGTGAAATACCCTCTTCGCTGTCCCGAACACTAAATTTGTTATTATGATTCGCGCTTTTCAGGCTGTGTGAAACGGCCCAGTGAAAACGCAGTGTGCAACTTTGAGTTTTTACTTTCTGTTTTGAGAGGGGGCCTCCATAAGTTACGTCTGAAGCGTCCTTGGAGTCGTACTTGCACAGGTGAATTGTCGCGCTGCTTTAAAGTTTCAGCCGTGCGAAGCTAGAATGATTTATCGCGGGATTATTATTTTTTTTTTTCAATTTTAACTTTTTCATTTTCCCTCCCTCCCCCCTTTATTTCGAGCGCGAGTCCCCGAAACGTGAATTACACTTCCGGGGTCGCTCAGAAACATTTTATTCTAGTAGGTAGAAATTTGGCAGTGGGTGGAACGTGAAATACCCTCTTCGCTGTCCCGAACACTAAATTTGTTATTATGATTCGCGCTTTTCAGGCTGAGTGAAACGGCCCAGTGAAAACGCAGTGTGCAACTTTGAGTTTTTCCTTTCTGTTTTGAGAGGGGGCCTCCATAAGTTACGTCTGAAGCGTCCTTGGAGTCGTACTTGCACAGGTGAATTGTCGCGCTGCTTTAAAGTTTCAGCCGTGCGAAGCTAGAATGATTTATCGCGGGATTATTATTTTTTTTTTTCAATTTTAACTTTTTCATTTTCCCTCCCTCCCCCCTTTATTTCGAGCGCGAGTCCCCGAAACGTGAATTACACTTCCGGGGTCGCTCAGAAACATTTTATTCTAGTAGGTAGAAATTTGGCAGTGGGTGGAACGTGAAATACCCTCTTCGCTGTCCCGAACACTAAATTTGTTATTATGATTCGCGCTTTTCAGGCTGAGTGAAACGGCCCAGTGAAAACGCAGTGTGCAACTTTGAGTTTTTCCTTTCTGTTTTGAGAGGGGGCCTCCATAAGTTACGTCTGAAGCGTCCTTGGAGTCGTACTTGCACAGGTGAATTGTCGCGCTGCTTTAAAGTTTCAGCCGTGCGAAGCTAGAATGATTTATCGCGGGAATATTATTTTTTTCAATTTTAACTTTTTCATTTTCCCTCCCTCCCCCCTTTATTTCGAGCGCGAGTCCCCGAAACGTGAATTACACTTCCGGGGTCGCTCAGAAACATTTTATTCTAGTAGGTAGAAATTTGGCAGTGGGTGGAACGTGAAATACCCTCTTCGCTGTCCCGAACACTAAATTTGTTATTATGATTCGCGCTTTTTAGGCTGTGTGAAACGGCCCAGTGAAAGCGCAGTGTGCAACTTTGAGTTTTTCCTTTCTGTTTTGAGAGGGGGCCTCCATAAGTTACGTCTGAAGCGTCCTTGGAGTCGTACTTGCACAGGTGAATTGTCGCGCTGCTTTAAAGTTTCAGCCGTGCGAAGCTAGAATGATTTATCGCGGGAATATTATTTTTTTCAATTTTAACTTTTTCATTTTCCCTCCCTCCCCCCTTTATTTCGAGCGCGAGTCCCCGAAACGTGAATTACACTTCCGGGGTCGCTCAGAAACATTTTATTCTAGTAGGTAGAAATTTGGCAGTGGGTGGAACGTGAAATACCCTCTTCGCTGTCCCGAACACTAAATTTGTTATTATGATTCGCGCTTTTCAGGCTGAGTGAAACGGCCCAGTGAAAACGCAGTGTGCAACTTTGAGTTTTTCCTTTCTGTTTTGAGAGGGGGCCTCCATAAGTTACGTCTGAAGCGTCCTTGGAGTCGTACTTGCACAGGTGAATTGTCGCGCTGCTTTAAAGTTTCAGCCGTGCGAAGCTAGAATGATTTATCGCGGGATTATTATTTTTTTCAATTTTAACTTTTTCATTTTCCCTCCCTCCCCCCTTTATTTCGAGCGCGAGTCCCCGAAACGTGAATTACACTTCCGGGGTCGCTCAGAAACATTTTATTCTAGTAGGTAGAAATTTGGCAGTGGGTGGAACGTGAAATACCCTCTTCGCTGTCCCGAACACTAAATTTGTTATTATGATTCGCGCTTTTCAGGCTGAGTGAAACGGCCCAGTGAAAACGCAGTGTGCAACTTTGAGTTTTTCCTTTCTGTTTTGAGAGGGGGCCTCCATAAGTTACGTCTGAAGCGTCCTTGGAGTCGTACTTGCACAGGTGAATTGTCGCGCTGCTTTAAAGTTTCAGCCGTGCGAAGCTAGAATGATTTATCGCGGGATTATTATTTTTTTTTTTCAATTTTAACTTTTTCATTTTCCCTCCCTCCCCCCTTTATTTCGAGCGCGAGTCCCCGAAACGTGAATTACACTTCCGGGGTCGCTCAGAAACATTTTATTCTAGTAGGTAGAAATTTGGCAGTGGGTGGAACGTGAAATACCCTCTTCGCTGTCCCGAACACTAAATTTGTTATTATGATTCGCGCTTTTCAGGCTGAGTGAAACGGCCCAGTGAAAACGCAGTGTGCAACTTTGAGTTTTTCCTTTCTGTTTTGAGAGGGGGCCTCCATAAGTTACGTCTGAAGCGTCCTTGGAGTCGTACTTGCACAGGTGAATTGTCGCGCTGCTTTAAAGTTTCAGCCGTGCGAAGCTAGAATGATTTATCGCGGGATTATTATTTTTTTTTTTCAATTTTAACTTTTTCATTTTCCCTCCCTCCCCCCTTTATTTCGAGCGCGAGTCCCCGAAACGTGAATTACACTTCCGGGGTCGCTCAGAAACATTTTATTCTAGTAGGTAGAAATTTGGCAGTGGGTGGAACGTGAAATACCCTCTTCGCTGTCCCGAACACTAAATTTGTTATTATGATTCGCGCTTTTCAGGCTGAGTGAAACGGCCCAGTGAAAACGCAGTGTGCAACTTTGAGTTTTTCCTTTCTGTTTTGAGAGGGGGCCTCCATAAGTTACGTCTGAAGCGTCCTTGGAGTCGTACTTGCACAGGTGAATTGTCGCGCTGCTTTAAAGTTTCAGCCGTGCGAAGCTAGAATGATTTATCGCGGGATTATTATTTTTTTTTTTCAATTTTAACTTTTTCATTTTCCCTCCCTCCCCCCTTTATTTCGAGCGCGAGTCCCCGAAACGTGAATTACACTTCCGGGGTCGCTCAGAAACATTTTATTCTAGTAGGTAGAAATTTGGCAGTGGGTGGAACGTGAAATACCCTCTTCGCTGTCCCGAACACTAAATTTGTTATTATGATTCGCGCTTTTCAGGCTGAGTGAAACGGCCCAGTGAAAACGCAGTGTGCAACTTTGAGTTTTTCCTTTCTGTTTTGAGAGGGGGCCTCCATAAGTTACGTCAGAAGCGTCCTTGGAGTCGTACTTGCACAGGTGAATTGTCGCGCTGCTTTAAAGTTTCAGCCGTGCGAAGCTAGAATGATTTATCGCGGGATTATTATTTTTTTTTTTCAATTTTAACTTTTTCATTTTCCCTCCCTCCCCCCTTTATTTCGAGCGCGAGTCCCCGAAACGTGAATTACACTTCCGGGGTCGCTCAGAAACATTTTATTCTAGTAGGTAGAAATTTGGCAGTGGGTGGAACGTGAAATACCCTCTTCGCTGTCCCGAACACTAAATTTGTTATTATGATTCGCGCTTTTCAGGCTGAGTGAAACGGCCCAGTGAAAACGCAGTGTGCAACTTTGAGTTTTTCCTTTCTGTTTTGAGAGGGGGCCTCCATAAGTTACGTCTGAAGCGTCCTTGGAGTCGTACTTGCACAGGTGAATTGTCGCGCTGCTTTAAAGTTTCAGCCGTGCGAAGCTAGAATGATTTATCGCGGGATTATTATTTTTTTCAATTTTAACTTTTTCATTTTCCCTCCCTCCCCCCTTTATTTCGAGCGCGAGTCCCCGAAACGTGAATTACACTTCCGGGGTCGCTCAGAAACATTTTATTCTAGTAGGTAGAAATTTGGCAGTGGGTGGAACGTGAACTACCCTCTTCGCTGTCCCGAACACTAAATTTGTTATTATGATTCGCGCTTTTCAGGCTGAGTGAAACGGCCCAGTGAAAACGCAGTGTGCAACTTTGAGTTTTTCCTTTCTGTTTTGAGAGGGGGCCTCCATAAGTTACGTCTGAAGCGTCCTTGGAGTCGTACTTGCACAGGTGAATTGTCGCGCTGCTTTAAAGTTTCAGCCGTGCGAAGCTAGAATGATTTATCGCGGGATTATTATTTTTTTCAATTTTAACTTTTTCATTTTCCCTCCCTCCCCCCTTTATTTCGAGCGCGAGTCCCCGAAACGTGAATTACACTTCCGGGGTCGCTCAGAAACATTTTATTCTAGTAGGTATAAATTTGGCAGTGGGTGGAACGTGAAATACCCTCTTCGCTGTCCCGAACACTAAATTTGTTATTATGATTCGCGCTTTTCAGGCTGAGTGAAACGGCCCAGTGAAAACGCAGTGTGCAACTTTGAGTTTTTCCTTTCTGTTTTGAGAGGGGGCCTCCATAAGTTACGTCTGAAGCGTCCTTGGAGTCGTACTTGCACAGGTGAATTGTCGCGCTGCTTTAAAGTTTCAGCCGTGCGAAGCTAGAATGATTTATCGCGGGATTATTATTTTTTTCAATTTTAACTTTTTCATTTTCCCTCCCTCCCCCCTTTATTTCGAGCGCGAGTCCCCGAAACGTGAATTACACTTCCGGGGTCGCTCAGAAACATTTTATTCTAGTAGGTATAAATTTGGCAGTGGGTGGAACGTGAAATACCCTCTTCGCTGTCCCGAACACTAAATTTGTTATTATGATTCGCGCTTTTCAGGCTGAGTGAAACGGCCCAGTGAAAACGCAGTGTGCAACTTTGAGTTTTTACTTTCTGTTTTGAGAGGGGGCCTCCATAAGTTACGTCTGAAGCGTCCTTGGAGTCGTACTTGCACAGGTGAATTGTCGCGCTGCTTTAAAGTTTCAGCCGTGCGAAGCTAGAATGATTTATCGCGGGATTATTATTTTTTTCAATTTTAACTTTTTCATTTTCCCTCCCTCCCCCCTTTATTTCGAGCGCGAGTCCCCGAAACGTGAATTACACTTCCGGGGTCGCTCAGAAACATTTTATTCTAGTAGGTATAAATTTGGCAGTGGGTGGAACGTGAAATACCCTCTTCGCTGTCCCGAACACTAAATTTGTTATTATGATTCGCGCTTTTCAGGCTGAGTGAAACGGCCCAGTGAAAACGCAGTGTGCAACTTTGAGTTTTTACTTTCTGTTTTGAGAGGGGGCCTCCATAAGTTACGTCTGAAGCGTCCTTGGAGTCGTACTTGCACAGGTGAATTGTCGCGCTGCTTTAAAGTTTCAGCCGTGCGAAGCTAGAATGATTTATCGCGGGATTATTATTTTTTTTTTTCAATTTTAACTTTTTCATTTTCCCTCCCTCCCCCCTTTATTTCGAGCGCGAGTCCCCGAAACGTGAATTACACTTCCGGGGTCGCTCAGAAACATTTTATTCTAGTAGGTATAAATTTGGCAGTGGGTGGAACGTGAAATACCCTCTTCGCTGTCCCGAACACTAAATTTGTTATTATGATTCGCGCTTTTCAGGCTGAGTGAAACGGCCCAGTGAAAACGCAGTGTGCAACTTTGAGTTTTTACTTTCTGTTTTGAGAGGGGGCCTCCATAAGTTACGTCTGAAGCGTCCTTGGAGTCGTACTTGCACAGGTGAATTGTCGCGCTGCTTTAAAGTTTCAGCCGTGCGAAGCTAGAATGATTTATCGCGGGATTATTATTTTTTTCAATTTTAACTTTTTCATTTTCCCTCCCTCCCCCCTTTATTTCGAGCGCGAGTCCCCGAAACGTGAATTACACTTCCGGGGTCGCTCAGAAACATTTTATTCTAGTAGGTATAAATTTGGCAGTGGGTGGAACGTGAACTACCCTCTTCGCTGTCCCGAACACTAAATTTGTTATTATGATTCGCGCTTTTCAGGCTGAGTGAAACGGCCCAGTGAAAACGCAGTGTGCAACTTTGAGTTTTTACTTTCTGTTTTGAGAGGGGGCCTCCATAAGTTACGTCTGAAGCGTCCTTGGAGTCGTACTTGCACAGGTGAATTGTCGCGCTGCTTTAAAGTTTCAGCCGTGCGAAGCTAGAATGATTTATCGCGGGATTATTATTTTTTTTTTTCAATTTTAACTTTTTCATTTTCCCTCCCTCCCCTCTTTATTTCGAGCGCGAGTCCCCGAAACGTGAATTACACTTCCGGGGTCGCTCAGAAACATTTTATTCTAGTAGGTATAAATTTGGCAGTGGGTGGAACGTGAAATACCCTCTTCGCTGTCCCGAACACTAAATTTGTTATTATGATTCGCGCTTTTCAGGCTGAGTGAAACGGCCCAGTGAAAACGCAGTGTGCAACTTTGAGTTTTTCCTTTCTGTTTTGAGAGGGGGCCTCCATAAGTTACGTCAGAAGCGTCCTTGGAGTCGTACTTGCACAGGTGAATTGTCGCGCTGCTTTAAAGTTTCAGCCGTGCGAAGCTAGAATGATTTATCGCGGGATTATTATTTTTTTCAATTTTAACTTTTTCATTTTCCCTCCCTCCCCCCTTTATTTCGAGCGCGAGTCCCCGAAACGTGAATTACACTTCCGGGGTCGCTCAGAAACATTTTATTCTAGTAGGTAGAAATTTGGCAGTGGGTGGAACGTGAAATACCCTCTTCGCTGTCCCGAACACTAAATTTGTTATTATGATTCGCGCTTTTCAGGCTGAGTGAAACGGCCCAGTGAAAACGCAGTGTGCAACTTTGAGTTTTTCCTTTCTGTTTTGAGAGGGGGCCTCCATAAGTTACGTCTGAAGCGTCCTTGGAGTCGTACTTGCACAGGTGAATTGTCGCGCTGCTTTAAAGTTTCAGCCGTGCGAAGCTAGAATGATTTATCGCGGGATTATTATTTTTTTCAATTTTAACTTTTTCATTTTCCCTCCCTCCCCCCTTTATTTCGAGCGCGAGTCCCCGAAACGTGAATTACACTTCCGGGGTCGCTCAGAAACATTTTATTCTAGTAGGTATAAATTTGGCAGTGGGTGGAACGTGAACTACCCTCTTCGCTGTCCCGAACACTAAATTTGTTATTATGATTCGCGCTTTTCAGGCTGAGTGAAACGGCCCAGTGAAAACGCAGTGTGCAACTTTGAGTTTTTCCTTTCTGTTTTGAGAGGGGGCCTCCATAAGTTACGTCAGAAGCGTCCTTGGAGTCGTACTTGCACAGGTGAATTGTCGCGCTGCTTTAAAGTTTCAGCCGTGCGAAGCTAGAATGATTTATCGCGGGATTATTATTTTTTTCAATTTTAACTTTTTCATTTTCCCTCCCTCCCCCCTTTATTTCGAGCGCGAGTCCCCGAAACGTGAATTACACTTCCGGGGTCGCTCAGAAACATTTTATTCTAGTAGGTAGAAATTTGGCAGTGGGTGGAACGTGAAATACCCTCTTCGCTGTCCCGAACACTAAATTTGTTATTATGATTCGCGCTTTTCAGGCTGAGTGAAACGGCCCAGTGAAAACGCAGTGTGCAACTTTGAGTTTTTCCTTTCTGTTTTGAGAGGGGGCCTCCATAAGTTACGTCTGAAGCGTCCTTGGAGTCGTACTTGCACAGGTGAATTGTCGCGCTGCTTTAAAGTTTCAGCCGTGCGAAGCTAGAATGATTTATCGCGGGATTATTATTTTTTTCAATTTTAACTTTTTCATTTTCCCTCCCTCCCCCCTTTATTTCGAGCGCGAGTCCCCGAAACGTGAATTACACTTCCGGGGTCGCTCAGAAACATTTTATTCTAGTAGGTATAAATTTGGCAGTGGGTGGAACGTGAACTACCCTCTTCGCTGTCCCGAACACTAAATTTGTTATTATGATTCGCGCTTTTCAGGCTGAGTGAAACGGCCCAGTGAAAACGCAGTGTGCAACTTTGAGTTTTTCCTTTCTGTTTTGAGAGGGGGCCTCCATAAGTTACGTCTGAAGCGTCCTTGGAGTCGTACTTGCACAGGTGAATTGTCGCGCTGCTTTAAAGTTTCAGCCGTGCGAAGCTAGAATGATTTATCGCGGGATTATTATTTTTTTCAATTTTAACTTTTTCATTTTCCCTCCCTCCCCCCTTTATTTCGAGCGCGAGTCCCCGAAACGTGAATTACACTTCCGGGGTCGCTCAGAAACATTTTATTCTAGTAGGTAGAAATTTGGCAGTGGGTGGAACGTGAAATACCCTCTTCGCTGTCCCGAACACTAAATTTGTTATTATGATTCGCGCTTTTCAGGCTGAGTGAAACGGCCCAGTGAAAACGCAGTGTGCAACTTTGAGTTTTTCCTTTCTGTTTTGAGAGGGGGCCTCCATAAGTTACGTCTGAAGCGTCCTTGGAGTCGTACTTGCACAGGTGAATTGTCGCGCTGCTTTAAAGTTTCAGCCGTGCGAAGCTAGAATGATTTATCGCGGGATTATTATTTTTTTCAATTTTAACTTTTTCATTTTCCCTCCCTCCCCCCTTTATTTCGAGCGCGAGTCCCCGAAACGTGAATTACACTTCCGGGGTCGCTCAGAAACATTTTATTCTAGTAGGTAGAAATTTGGCAGTGGGTGGAACGTGAAATACCCTCTTCGCTGTCCCGAACACTAAATTTGTTATTATGATTCGCGCTTTTCAGGCTGTGTGAAACGGCCCAGTGAAAACGCAGTGTGCAACTTTGAGTTTTTCCTTTCTGTTTTGAGAGGGGGCCTCCATAAGTTACGTCTGAAGCGTCCTTGGAGTCGTACTTGCACAGGTGAATTGTCGCGCTGCTTTAAAGTTTCAGCCGTGCGAAGCTAGAATGATTTATCGCGGGATTATTTTTTTTTTTCAATTTTAACTTTTTCATTTTCCCTCCCTCCCCCCTTTATTTCGAGCGCGAGTCCCCGAAACGTGAATTACACTTCCGGGGTCGCTCAGAAACATTTTATTCTAGTAGGTAGAAATTTGGCAGTGGGTGGAACGTGAAATACCCTCTTCGCTGTCCCGAACACTAAATTTGTTATTATGATTCGCGCTTTTCAGGCTGTGTGAAACGGCCCAGTGAAAACGCAGTGTGCAACTTTGAGTTTTTCCTTTCTGTTTTGAGAGGGGGCCTCCATAAGTTACGTCTGAAGCGTCCTTGGAGTCGTACTTGCACAGGTGAATTGTCGCGCTGCTTTAAAGTTTCAGCCGTGCGAAGCTAGAATGATTTATCGCGGGATTATTATTTTTTTCAATTTTAACTTTTTCATTTTCCCTCCCTCCCCCCTTTATTTCGAGCGCGAGTCCCCGAAACGTGAATTACACTTCCGGGGTCGCTCAGAAACATTTTATTCTAGTAGGTAGAAATTTGGCAGTGGGTGGAACGTGAAATACCCTCTTCGCTGTCCCGAACACTAAATTTGTTATTATGATTCGCGCTTTTCAGGCTGAGTGAAACGGCCCAGTGAAAACGCAGTGTGCAACTTTGAGTTTTTCCTTTCTGTTTTGAGAGGGGGCCTCCATAAGTTACGTCTGAAGCGTCCTTGGAGTCGTACTTGCACAGGTGAATTGTCGCGCTGCTTTAAAGTTTCAGCCGTGCGAAGCTAGAATGATTTATCGCGGGATTATTATTTTTTTCAATTTTAACTTTTTCATTTTCCCTCCCTCCCCCCTTTATTTCGAGCGCGAGTCCCCGAAACGTGAATTACACTTCCGGGGTCGCTCAGAAACATTTTATTCTAGTAGGTAGAAATTTGGCAGTGGGTGGAACGTGAAATACCCTCTTCGCTGTCCCGAACACTAAATTTGTTATTATGATTCGCGCTTTTCAGGCTGTGTGAAACGGCCCAGTGAAAACGCAGTGTGCAACTTTGAGTTTTTCCTTTCTGTTTTGAGAGGGGGCCTCCATAAGTTACGTCTGAAGCGTCCTTGGAGTCGTACTTGCACAGGTGAATTGTCGCGCTGCTTTAAAGTTTCAGCCGTGCGAAGCTAGAATGATTTATCGCGGGATTATTATTTTTTTCAATTTTAACTTTTTCATTTTCCCTCCCTCCCCCCTTTATTTCGAGCGCGAGTCCCCGAAACGTGAATTACACTTCCGGGGTCGCTCAGAAACATTTTATTCTAGTAGGTAGAAATTTGGCAGTGGGTGGAACGTGAAATACCCTCTTCGCTGTCCCGAACACTAAATTTGTTATTATGATTCGCGCTTTTCAGGCTGAGTGAAACGGCCCAGTGAAAACGCAGTGTGCAACTTTGAGTTTTTCCTTTCTGTTTTGAGAGGGGGCCTCCATAAGTTACGTCTGAAGCGTCCTTGGAGTCGTACTTGCACAGGTGAATTGTCGCGCTGCTTTAAAGTTTCAGCCGTGCGAAGCTAGAATGATTTATCGCGGGATTATTATTTTTTTCAATTTTAACTTTTTCATTTTCCCTCCCTCCCCCCTTTATTTCGAGCGCGAGTCCCCGAAACGTGAATTACACTTCCGGGGTCGCTCAGAAACATTTTATTCTAGTAGGTAGAAATTTGGCAGTGGGTGGAACGTGAAATACCCTCTTCGCTGTCCCGAACACTAAATTTGTTATTATGATTCGCGCTTTTCAGGCTGTGTGAAACGGCCCAGTGAAAACGCAGTGTGCAACTTTGAGTTTTTCCTTTCTGTTTTGAGAGGGGGCCTCCATAAGTTACGTCTGAAGCGTCCTTGGAGTCGTACTTGCACAGGTGAATTGTCGCGCTGCTTTAAAGTTTCAGCCGTGCGAAGCTAGAATGATTTATCGCGGGATTATTATTTTTTTCAATTTTAACTTTTTCATTTTCCCTCCCTCCCCCCTTTATTTCGAGCGCGAGTCCCCGAAACGTGAATTACACTTCCGGGGTCGCTCAGAAACATTTTATTCTAGTAGGTAGAAATTTGGCAGTGGGTGGAACGTGAAATACCCTCTTCGCTGTCCCGAACACTAAATTTGTTATTATGATTCGCGCTTTTCAGGCTGTGTGAAACGGCCCAGTGAAAACGCAGTGTGCAACTTTGAGTTTTTCCTTTCTGTTTTGAGAGGGGGCCTCCATAAGTTACGTCTGAAGCGTCCTTGGAGTCGTACTTGCACAGGTGAATTGTCGCGCTGCTTTAAAGTTTCAGCCGTGCGAAGCTAGAATGATTTATCGCGGGATTATTATTTTTTTCAATTTTAACTTTTTCATTTTCCCTCCCTCCCCCCTTTATTTCGAGCGCGAGTCCCCGAAACGTGAATTACACTTCCGGGGTCGCTCAGAAACATTTTATTCTAGTAGGTAGAAATTTGGCAGTGGGTGGAACGTGAAATACCCTCTTCGCTGTCCCGAACACTAAATTTGTTATTATGATTCGCGCTTTTCAGGCTGTGTGAAACGGCCCAGTGAAAACGCAGTGTGCAACTTTGAGTTTTTCCTTTCTGTTTTGAGAGGGGGCCTCCATAAGTTACGTCTGAAGCGTCCTTGGAGTCGTACTTGCACAGGTGAATTGTCGCGCTGCTTTAAAGTTTCAGCCGTGCGAAGCTAGAATGATTTATCGCGGGATTATTTTTTTTTTTCAATTTTAACTTTTTCATTTTCCCTCCCTCCCCCCTTTATTTCGAGCGCGAGTCCCCGAAACGTGAATTACACTTCCGGGGTCGCTCAGAAACATTTTATTCTAGTAGGTAGAAATTTGGCAGTGGGTGGAACGTGAAATACCCTCTTCGCTGTCCCGAACACTAAATTTGTTATTATGATTCGCGCTTTTCAGGCTGTGTGAAACGGCCCAGTGAAAACGCAGTGTGCAACTTTGAGTTTTTCCTTTCTGTTTTGAGAGGGGGCCTCCATAAGTTACGTCTGAAGCGTCCTTGGAGTCGTACTTGCACAGGTGAATTGTCGCGCTGCTTTAAAGTTTCAGCCGTGCGAAGCTAGAATGATTTATCGCGGGATTATTATTTTTTTCAATTTTAACTTTTTCATTTTCCCTCCCTCCCCCCTTTATTTCGAGCGCGAGTCCCCGAAACGTGAATTACACTTCCGGGGTCGCTCAGAAACATTTTATTCTAGTAGGTAGAAATTTGGCAGTGGGTGGAACGTGAAATACCCTCTTCGCTGTCCCGAACACTAAATTTGTTATTATGATTCGCGCTTTTCAGGCTGAGTGAAACGGCCCAGTGAAAACGCAGTGTGCAACTTTGAGTTTTTCCTTTCTGTTTTGAGAGGGGGCCTCCATAAGTTACGTCTGAAGCGTCCTTGGAGTCGTACTTGCACAGGTGAATTGTCGCGCTGCTTTAAAGTTTCAGCCGTGCGAAGCTAGAATGATTTATCGCGGGATTATTATTTTTTTTTTTCAATTTTAACTTTTTCATTTTCCCTCCCTCCCCCCTTTATTTCGAGCGCGAGTCCCCGAAACGTGAATTACACTTCCGGGGTCGCTCAGAAACATTTTATTCTAGTAGGTAGAAATTTGGCAGTGGGTGGAACGTGAAATACCCTCTTCGCTGTCCCGAACACTAAATTTGTTATTATGATTCGCGCTTTTCAGGCTGAGTGAAACGGCCCAGTGAAAACGCAGTGTGCAACTTTGAGTTTTTCCTTTCTGTTTTGAGAGGGGGCCTCCATAAGTTACGTCTGAAGCGTCCTTGGAGTCGTACTTGCACAGGTGAATTGTCGCGCTGCTTTAAAGTTTCAGCCGTGCGAAGCTAGAATGATTTATCGCGGGATTATTATTTTTTTTTTTCAATTTTAACTTTTTCATTTTCCCTCCCTCCCCCCTTTATTTCGAGCGCGAGTCCCCGAAACGTGAATTACACTTCCGGGGTCGCTCAGAAACATTTTATTCTAGTAGGTAGAAATTTGGCAGTGGGTGGAACGTGAAATACCCTCTTCGCTGTCCCGAACACTAAATTTGTTATTATGATTCGCGCTTTTCAGGCTGAGTGAAACGGCCCAGTGAAAACGCAGTGTGCAACTTTGAGTTTTTCCTTTCTGTTTTGAGAGGGGGCCTCCATAAGTTACGTCAGAAGCGTCCTTGGAGTCGTACTTGCACAGGTGAATTGTCGCGCTGCTTTAAAGTTTCAGCCGTGCGAAGCTAGAATGATTTATCGCGGGATTATTATTTTTTTTTTTCAATTTTAACTTTTTCATTTTCCCTCCCTCCCCCCTTTATTTCGAGCGCGAGTCCCCGAAACGTGAATTACACTTCCGGGGTCGCTCAGAAACATTTTATTCTAGTAGGTAGAAATTTGGCAGTGGGTGGAACGTGAAATACCCTCTTCGCTGTCCCGAACACTAAATTTGTTATTATGATTCGCGCTTTTCAGGCTGAGTGAAACGGCCCAGTGAAAACGCAGTGTGCAACTTTGAGTTTTTCCTTTCTGTTTTGAGAGGGGGCCTCCATAAGTTACGTCAGAAGCGTCCTTGGAGTCGTACTTGCACAGGTGAATTGTCGCGCTGCTTTAAAGTTTCAGCCGTGCGAAGCTAGAATGATTTATCGCGGGATTATTATTTTTTTTTTTCAATTTTAACTTTTTCATTTTCCCTCCCTCCCCCCTTTATTTCGAGCGCGAGTCCCCGAAACGTGAATTACACTTCCGGGGTCGCTCAGAAACATTTTATTCTAGTAGGTAGAAATTTGGCAGTGGGTGGAACGTGAAATACCCTCTTCGCTGTCCCGAACACTAAATTTGTTATTATGATTCGCGCTTTTCAGGCTGAGTGAAACGGCCCAGTGAAAACGCAGTGTGCAACTTTGAGTTTTTCCTTTCTGTTTTGAGAGGGGGCCTCCATAAGTTACGTCAGAAGCGTCCTTGGAGTCGTACTTGCACAGGTGAATTGTCGCGCTGCTTTAAAGTTTCAGCCGTGCGAAGCTAGAATGATTTATCGCGGGATTATTATTTTTTTTTTTCAATTTTAACTTTTTCATTTTCCCTCCCTCCCCCCTTTATTTCGAGCGCGAGTCCCCGAAACGTGAATTACACTTCCGGGGTCGCTCAGAAACATTTTATTCTAGTAGGTAGAAATTTGGCAGTGGGTGGAACGTGAAATACCCTCTTCGCTGTCCCGAACACTAAATTTGTTATTATGATTCGCGCTTTTCAGGCTGAGTGAAACGGCCCAGTGAAAACGCAGTGTGCAACTTTGAGTTTTTCCTTTCTGTTTTGAGAGGGGGCCTCCATAAGTTACGTCAGAAGCGTCCTTGGAGTCGTACTTGCACAGGTGAATTGTCGCGCTGCTTTAAAGTTTCAGCCGTGCGAAGCTAGAATGATTTATCGCGGGATTATTATTTTTTTTTTTCAATTTTAACTTTTTCATTTTCCCTCCCTCCCCCCTTTATTTCGAGCGCGAGTCCCCGAAACGTGAATTACACTTCCGGGGTCGCTCAGAAACATTTTATTCTAGTAGGTAGAAATTTGGCAGTGGGTGGAACGTGAAATACCCTCTTCGCTGTCCCGAACACTAAATTTGTTATTATGATTCGCGCTTTTCAGGCTGAGTGAAACGGCCCAGTGAAAACGCAGTGTGCAACTTTGAGTTTTTCCTTTCTGTTTTGAGAGGGGGCCTCCATAAGTTACGTCAGAAGCGTCCTTGGAGTCGTACTTGCACAGGTGAATTGTCGCGCTGCTTTAAAGTTTCAGCCGTGCGAAGCTAGAATGATTTATCGCGGGATTATTATTTTTTTTTTTCAATTTTAACTTTTTCATTTTCCCTCCCTCCCCCCTTTATTTCGAGCGCGAGTCCCCGAAACGTGAATTACACTTCCGGGGTCGCTCAGAAACATTTTATTCTAGTAGGTAGAAATTTGGCAGTGGGTGGAACGTGAAATACCCTCTTCGCTGTCCCGAACACTAAATTTGTTATTATGATTCGCGCTTTTCAGGCTGAGTGAAACGGCCCAGTGAAAACGCAGTGTGCAACTTTGAGTTTTTCCTTTCTGTTTTGAGAGGGGGCCTCCATAAGTTACGTCAGAAGCGTCCTTGGAGTCGTACTTGCACAGGTGAATTGTCGCGCTGCTTTAAAGTTTCAGCCGTGCGAAGCTAGAATGATTTATCGCGGGATTATTATTTTTTTTTTTCAATTTTAACTTTTTCATTTTCCCTCCCTCCCCCCTTTATTTCGAGCGCGAGTCCCCGAAACGTGAATTACACTTCCGGGGTCGCTCAGAAACATTTTATTCTAGTAGGTAGAAATTTGGCAGTGGGTGGAACGTGAAATACCCTCTTCGCTGTCCCGAACACTAAATTTGTTATTATGATTCGCGCTTTTCAGGCTGAGTGAAACGGCCCAGTGAAAACGCAGTGTGCAACTTTGAGTTTTTACTTTCTGTTTTGAGAGGGGGCCTCCATAAGTTACGTCAGAAGCGTCCTTGGAGTCGTACTTGCACAGGTGAATTGTCGCGCTGCTTTAAAGTTTCAGCCGTGCGAAGCTAGAATGATTTATCGCGGGATTATTATTTTTTTTTTTCAATTTTAACTTTTTCATTTTCCCTCCCTCCCCCCTTTATTTCGAGCGCGAGTCCCCGAAACGTGAATTACACTTCCGGGGTCGCTCAGAAACATTTTATTCTAGTAGGTAGAAATTTGGCAGTGGGTGGAACGTGAAATACCCTCTTCGCTGTCCCGAACACTAAATTTGTTATTATGATTCGCGCTTTTCAGGCTGAGTGAAACGGCCCAGTGAAAACGCAGTGTGCAACTTTGAGTTTTTCCTTTCTGTTTTGAGAGGGGGCCTCCATAAGTTACGTCAGAAGCGTCCTTGGAGTCGTACTTGCACAGGTGAATTGTCGCGCTGCTTTAAAGTTTCAGCCGTGCGAAGCTAGAATGATTTATCGCGGGATTATTATTTTTTTTTTTCAATTTTAACTTTTTCATTTTCCCTCCCTCCCCCCTTTATTTCGAGCGCGAGTCCCCGAAACGTGAATTACACTTCCGGGGTCGCTCAGAAACATTTTATTCTAGTAGGTAGAAATTTGGCAGTGGGTGGAACGTGAAATACCCTCTTCGCTGTCCCGAACACTAAATTTGTTATTATGATTCGCGCTTTTCAGGCTGAGTGAAACGGCCCAGTGAAAACGCAGTGTGCAACTTTGAGTTTTTCCTTTCTGTTTTGAGAGGGGGCCTCCATAAGTTACGTCAGAAGCGTCCTTGGAGTCGTACTTGCACAGGTGAATTGTCGCGCTGCTTTAAAGTTTCAGCCGTGCGAAGCTAGAATGATTTATCGCGGGATTATTATTTTTTTTTTTCAATTTTAACTTTTTCATTTTCCCTCCCTCCCCCCTTTATTTCGAGCGCGAGTCCCCGAAACGTGAATTACACTTCCGGGGTCGCTCAGAAACATTTTATTCTAGTAGGTAGAAATTTGGCAGTGGGTGGAACGTGAAATACCCTCTTCGCTGTCCCGAACACTAAATTTGTTATTATGATTCGCGCTTTTCAGGCTGAGTGAAACGGCCCAGTGAAAACGCAGTGTGCAACTTTGAGTTTTTACTTTCTGTTTTGAGAGGGGGCCTCCATAAGTTACGTCTGAAGCGTCCTTGGAGTCGTACTTGCACAGGTGAATTGTCGCGCTGCTTTAAAGTTTCAGCCGTGCGAAGCTAGAATGATTTATCGCAGGATTATTATTTTTTTTTTTCAATTTTAACTTTTTCATTTTCCCTCCCTCCCTCCTTTATTTCGACCGCGAGTCCCCGCAACGTAAATTACACTTCCGGGGTCGCTCAGAAACATTTTATTCTAGTAGGTATAAATTTGGCAGCGGGTGGAACGTGAAATACCCTCTTCGCTGTCCCGAACACTAAATTTGTCATTAGGATTCGCGCTTTCCAGGCTGTGTGAAACGGCCCAGTGAAAACGCAGTGTGCAACTTTGAGTTTTTCCTTTC
Organism: Ixodes scapularis; assembly: GCF_016920785.2. NCBI lineage: Eukaryota > Metazoa > Arthropoda > Arachnida > Ixodida > Ixodidae > Ixodes > Ixodes scapularis. The sequence continues at coordinate 84,967 of NW_024610058.1, read as the reverse complement.
TGTTTTGAGAGGGGGCCTCCATAAGTTACGTCAGAAGCGTCCTTGGAGTCGTACTTGCACAGGTGAATTGTCGCGCTGCTTTAAAGTTTTAGCCGTGCGAAGCTAGAATGATTTATCGCGGGATTATTTTTTTTTTTTTTTCAATTTTAACTTTTTCATTTTCCCTCCCTCCCTCCTTTATTTCGACCGCGAGTCCCCGCAACGTAAATTACACTTCCGGGGTCGCTCAGAAACATTTTATTCTAGTAGGTATAAATTTGGCAGCGGGTGGAACGTGAAATACCCTCTTCGCTGTCCCGAACACTAAATTTGTCATTAGGATTCGCGCTTTCCAGGCTGTGTGAAACGGCCCAGTGAAAACGCAGTGTGCAACTTTGAGTTTTTCCTTTCTGTTTTGAGAGGGGGCCTCCATAAGTTACGTCAGAAGCGTCCTTGGAGTCGTACTTGCACAGGTGAATTGTCGCGCTGCTTTAAAGTTTTAGCCGTGCGAAGCTAGAATGATTTATCGCGGGATTATTTTTTTTTTTTTTTCAATTTTAACTTTTTCATTTTCCCTCCCTCCCTCCTTTATTTCGACCGCGAGTCCCCGCAACGTAAATTACACTTCCGGGGTCGCTCAGAAACATTTTATTCTAGTAGGTATAAATTTGGCAGCGGGTGGAACGTGAAATACCCTCTTCGCTGTCCCGAACACTAAATTTGTCATTAGGATTCGCGCTTTCCAGGCTGTGTGAAACGGCCCAGTGAAAACGCAGTGTGCAACTTTGAGTTTTTCCTTTCTGTTTTGAGAGGGGGCCTCCATAAGTTACGTCAGAAGCGTCCTTGGAGTCGTACTTGCACAGGTGAATTGTCGCGCTGCTTTAAAGTTTTAGCCGTGCGAAGCTAGAATGATTTATCGCGGGATTATTTTTTTTTTTTTTTCAATTTTAACTTTTTCATTTTCCCTCCCTCCCTCCTTTATTTCGACCGCGAGTCCCCGCAACGTAAATTACACTTCCGGGGTCGCTCAGAAACATTTTATTCTAGTAGGTATAAATTTGGCAGTGGGTGGAACGTGAAATACCCTCTTCGCTGTCCCGAACACTAAATTTGTCATTAGGATTCGCGCTTTCCAGGCTGTGTGAAACGGCCCAGTGAAAACGCAGTGTGCAACTTTGAGTTTTTCCTTTCTGTTTTGAGAGGGGGCCTCCATAAGTTACGTCAGAAGCGTCCTTGGAGTCGTACTTGCACAGGTGAATTGTCGCGCTGCTTTAAAGTTTTAGCCGTGCGAAGCTAGAATGATTTATCGCGGGATTATTTTTTTTTTTTTTCAATTTTAACTTTTTCATTTTCCCTCCCTCCCTCCTTTATTTCGAGCGCGAGTCCCCGCAACGTAAATTACACTTCCGGGGTCGCTCAGAAACATTTTATTCTAGTAGATATAAATTTGGCAGTGGGTGGAACGTGAAATACCCTCTTCGCTGTCCCGAACACTAAATTTGTCATTAGGATTCGCGCTTTCCAGGCTGTGTGAAACGGCCCAGTGAAAACGCAGTGTGCAACTTTGAGTTTTTCCTTTCTGTTTTGAGAGGGGGCCTCCATAAGTTACGTCAGAAGCGTCCTTGGAGTCGTACTTGCACAGGTGAATTGTCGCGCTGCTTTAAAGTTTTAGCCGTGCGAAGCTAGAATGATTTATCGCGGGATTATTTTTTTTTTTTTTCAATTTTAACTTTTTCATTTTCCCTCCCTCCCTCCTTTATTTCGAGCGCGAGTCCCCGCAACGTGAATTACACTTCCGGGGTCGCTCAGAAACATTTTATTCTAGTAGATATAAATTTGGCAGTGGGTGGAACGTGAAATACCCTCTTCGCTGTCCCGAACACTAAATTTGTCATTAGGATTCGCGCTTTCCAGGCTGTGTGAAACGGCCCAGTGAAAACGCAGTGTGCAACTTTGAGTTTTTCCTTTCTGTTTTGAGAGGGGGCCTCCATAAGTTACGTCAGAAGCGTCCTTGGAGTCGTACTTGCACAGGTGAATTGTCGCGCTGCTTTAAAGTTTTAGCCGTGCGAAGCTAGAATGATTTATCGCGGGATTATTTTTTTTTTTTTTCAATTTTAACTTTTTCATTTTCCCTCCCTCCCTCCTTTATTTCGAGCGCGAGTCCCCGCAACGTAAATTACACTTCCGGGGTCGCTCAGAAACATTTTATTCTAGTAGGTATAAATTTGGCAGTGGGTGGAACGTGAAATACCCTCTTCGCTGTCCCGAACACTAAATTTGTCATTAGGATTCGCGCTTTCCAGGCTGTGTGAAACGGCCCAGTGAAAACGCAGTGTGCAACTTTGAGTTTTTCCTTTCTGTTTTGAGAGGGGGCCTCCATAAGTTACGTCAGAAGCGTCCTTGGAGTCGTACTTGCACAGGTGAATTGTCGCGCTGCTTTAAAGTTTTAGCCGTGCGAAGCTAGAATGATTTATCGCGGGATTATTTTTTTTTTTTTTCAATTTTAACTTTTTCATTTTCCCTCCCTCCCTCCTTTATTTCGACCGCGAGTCCCCGCAACGTAAATTACACTTCCGGGGTCGCTCAGAAACATTTTATTCTAGTAGGTATAAATTTGGCAGTGGGTGGAACGTGAAATACCCTCTTCGCTGTCCCGAACACTAAATTTGTCATTAGGATTCGCGCTTTCCAGGCTGTGTGAAACGGCCCAGTGAAAACGCAGTGTGCAACTTTGAGTTTTTCCTTTCTGTTTTGAGAGGGGGCCTCCATAAGTTACGTCAGAAGCGTCCTTGGAGTCGTACTTGCACAGGTGAATTGTCGCGCTGCTTTAAAGTTTTAGCCGTGCGAAGCTAGAATGATTTATCGCGGGATTATTTTTTTTTTTTTCAATTTTAACTTTTTCATTTTCCCTCCCTCCCTCCTTTATTTCGAGCGCGAGTCCCCGCAACGTAAATTACACTTCCGGGGTCGCTCAGAAACATTTTATTCTAGTAGGTATAAATTTGGCAGCGGGTGGAACGTGAAATACCCTCTTCGCTGTCCCGAACACTAAATTTGTCATTAGGATTCGCGCTTTCCAGGCTGTGTGAAACGGCCCAGTGAAAACGCAGTGTGCAACTTTGAGTTTTTCCTTTCTGTTTTGAGAGGGGGCCTCCATAAGTTACGTCAGAAGCGTCCTTGGAGTCGTACTTGCACAGGTGAATTGTCGCGCTGCTTTAAAGTTTTAGCCGTGCGAAGCTAGAATGATTTATCGCGGGATTATTTTTTTTTTTTTTCAATTTTAACTTTTTCATTTTCCCTCCCTCCCTCCTTTATTTCGAGCGCGAGTCCCCGCCACGTAAATTACACTTCCGGGGTCGCTCAGAAACATTTTATTCTAGTAGATATAAATTTGGCAGCGGGTGGAACGTGAAATACCCTCTTCGCTGTCCCGAACACTAAATTTGTCATTAGGATTCGCGCTTTCCAGGCTGTGTGAAACGGCCCAGTGAAAACGCAGTGTGCAACTTTGAGTTTTTCCTTTCTGTTTTGAGAGGGGGCCTCCATAAGTTACGTCAGAAGCGTCCTTGGAGTCGTACTTGCACAGGTGAATTGTCGCGCTGCTTTAAAGTTTTAGCCGTGCGAAGCTAGAATGATTTATCGCGGGATTATTTTTTTTTTTTTTTCAATTTTAACTTTTTCATTTTCCCTCCCTCCCTCCTTTATTTCGAGCGCGAGTCCCCGCAACGTAAATTACACTTCCGGGGTCGCTCAGAAACATTTTATTCTAGTAGGTATAAATTTGGCAGCGGGTGGAACGTGAAATACCCTCTTCGCTGTCCCGAACACTAAATTTGTCATTAGGATTCGCGCTTTCCAGGCTGTGTGAAACGGCCCAGTGAAAACGCAGTGTGCAACTTTGAGTTTTTCCTTTCTGTTTTGAGAGGGGGCCTCCATAAGTTACGTCAGAAGCGTCCTTGGAGTCGTACTTGCACAGGTGAATTGTCGCGCTGCTTTAAAGTTTTAGCCGTGCGAAGCTAGAATGATTTATCGCGGGATTATTTTTTTTTTTTTTCAATTTTAACTTTTTCATTTTCCCTCCCTCCCTCCTTTATTTCGAGCGCGAGTCCCCGCCACGTAAATTACACTTCCGGGGTCGCTCAGAAACATTTTATTCTAGTAGGTATAAATTTGGCAGCGGGTGGAACGTGAAATACCCTCTTCGCTGTCCCGAACACTAAATTTGTCATTAGGATTCGCGCTTTCCAGGCTGTGTGAAACGGCCCAGTGAAAACGCAGTGTGCAACTTTGAGTTTTTCCTTTCTGTTTTGAGAGGGGGCCTCCATAAGTTACGTCAGAAGCGTCCTTGGAGTCGTACTTGCACAGGTGAATTGTCGCGCTGCTTTAAAGTTTTAGCCGTGCGAAGCTAGAATGATTTATCGCGGGATTATTTTTTTTTTTTTTTCAATTTTAACTTTTTCATTTTCCCTCCCTCCCTCCTTTATTTCGAGCGCGAGTCCCCGCCACGTGAATTACACTTCCGGGGTCGCTCAGAGACATTTTATTCTAGTAGGTAGAAATTTGGCAGTGGGTGGAACGTGAAATACCCTCTTCGCTGTCCCGAACACTAAATTTGTTATTATGATTCGCGCTTTTCTGGCTGAGTGAAACGGCCCAGTGAAAACGCAGTGCGCAACTTTGAGTTTTTACTTTCTGTTTTGAGAGGGGGCCTCCATAAGTTACGTCAGAAGCGTCCTTGGAATCGTACTTGCACAGGTGAATTGTCGCGCTGCTTTAAAGTTTTAGCCGTGCGAAGCTAGAATGATTAATCGCGGGATTATTTTTTTTTTTTTTTTCAATTTTAACTTTTTTATTTTCCCTCCTTCCCTCCTTTATTTCGACCGCGAGTCCCCGTCACGTGAATTACTCTTCCGGGGTCGCTCAGAAGCATTTTATTCTAGTAGGTAGAAATTTGGCAGTGGGTGGAACGTGAAATACCCTCTTCGCTGTCCCGAACACTAAATTTGTTATTATGATTCGCGCTTTTCTGGCTGAGTGAAACGGCCCAGTGAAAACGCAGTGCGCAACTTTGAGTTTTTACTTTCTGTTTTGAGAGGGGGCCTCCATAAGTTACGTCAGAAGCGTCCTTGGAATCGTACTTGCACAGGTGAATTGTCGCGCTGCTTTAAAGTTTTAGCCGTGCGAAGCTAGAATGATTAATCGCGGGATTATTTTTTTTTTTTTTTTCAATTTTAACTTTTTTATTTTCCCTCCTTCCCTCCTTTATTTCGACCGCGAGTCCCCGTCACGTGAATTACTCTTCCGGGGTCGCTCAGAAGCATTTTATTCTAGTAGGTAGAAATTTGGCAGTGGGTGGAACGTGAAATACCCTCTTCGCTGTCCCGAACACTAAATTTGTTATTATGATTCGCGCTTTTCTGGCTGAGTGAAACGGCCCAGTGAAAACGCAGTGCGCAACTTTGAGTTTTTACTTTCTGTTTTGAGAGGGGGCCTCCATAAGTTACGTCAGAAGCGTCCTTGGAATCGTACTTGCACAGGTGAATTGTCGCGCTGCTTTAAAGTTTTAGCCGTGCGAAGCTAGAATGATTAATCGCGGGATTATTTTTTTTTTTTTTTTCAATTTTAACTTTTTTATTTTCCCTCCTTCCCTCCTTTATTTCGACCGCGAGTCCCCGTCACGTGAATTACTCTTCCGGGGTCGCTCAGAAGCATTTTATTCTAGTAGGTAGAAATTTGGCAGTGGGTGGAACGTGAAATACCCTCTTCGCTGTCCCGAACACTAAATTTGTTATTATGATTCGCGCTTTTCTGGCTGAGTGAAACGGCCCAGTGAAAACGCAGTGCGCAACTTTGAGTTTTTACTTTCTGTTTTGAGAGGGGGCCTCCATAAGTTACGTCAGAAGCGTCCTTGGAATCGTACTTGCACAGGTGAATTGTCGCGCTGCTTTAAAGTTTTAGCCGTGCGAAGCTAGAATGATTAATCGCGGGATTATTTTTTTTTTTTTTTTCAATTTTAACTTTTTTATTTTCCCTCCTTCCCTCCTTTATTTCGACCGCGAGTCCCCGTCACGTGAATTACTCTTCCGGGGTCGCTCAGAAGCATTTTATTCTAGTAGGTAGAAATTTGGCAGTGGGTGGAACGTGAAATACCCTCTTCGCTGTCCCGAACACTAAATTTGTTATTATGATTCGCGCTTTTCTGGCTGAGTGAAACGGCCCAGTGAAAACGCAGTGCGCAACTTTGAGTTTTTACTTTCTGTTTTGAGAGGGGGCCTCCATAAGTTACGTCAGAAGCGTCCTTGGGATCGTACTTGCACAGGTGAATTGTCGCGCTGCTTTAAAGTTTTAGCCGTGCGAAGCTAGAATGATTAATCGCGGGATTATTTTTTTTTTTTTTTTCAATTTTAACTTTTTTATTTTCCCTCCCTCCCTCCTTTATTTCGAGCGCGAGTCCCCGCCACGTGAATTACACTTCCGGGGTCGCTCAGAGACATTTTATTCTAGTAGGTAGAAATTTGGCAGTGGGTGGAACGTGAAATACCCTCTTCGCTGTCCCGAACACTAAATTTGTTATTATGATTCGCGCTTTTCTGGCTGAGTGAAACGGCCCAGTGAAAACGCAGTGCGCAACTTTGAGTTTTTACTTTCTGTTTTGAGAGGGGGCCTCCATAAGTTACGTCAGAAGCGTCCTTGGAATCGTACTTGCACAGGTGAATTGTCGCGCTGCTTTAAAGTTTTAGCCGTGCGAAGCTAGAATGATTAATCGCGGGATTATTTTTTTTTTTTTTTTCAATTTTAACTTTTTTATTTTCCCTCCTTCCCTCCTTTATTTCGACCGCGAGTCCCCGTCACGTGAATTACTCTTCCGGGGTCGCTCAGAAGCATTTTATTCTAGTAGGTAGAAATTTGGCAGTGGGTGGAACGTGAAATACCCTCTTCGCTGTCCCGAACACTAAATTTGTTATTATGATTCGCGCTTTTCTGGCTGAGTGAAACGGCCCAGTGAAAACGCAGTGCGCAACTTTGAGTTTTTACTTTCTGTTTTGAGAGGGGGCCTCCATAAGTTACGTCAGAAGCGTCCTTGGGATCGTACTTGCACAGGTGAATTGTCGCGCTGCTTTAAAGGTTTAGCCGTGCGAAGCTAGAATGATTAATCGCGGGATTATTTTTTTTTTTTTTTCAATTTTAACTTTTTTATTTTCCCTCCTTCCCTCCTTTATTTCGACCGCGAGTCCCCGTCACGTGAATTACACTTCCGGGGTCGCTCAGAAGCATTTTATTCTAGTAGATATAAATTTGGCAGTGGGTGGAACGTGAAATACCCTCTTCGCTGTCCCGAACACTAAATTTGTTATTATGATTCGCGCTTTTCTGGCTGAGTGAAACGGCCCAGTGAAAACGCAGTGCGCAACTTTGAGTTTTTACTTTCTGTTTTGAGAGGGGGCCTCCATAAGTTACGTCAGAAGCGTCCTTGGGATCGTACTTGCACAGGTGAATTGTCGCGCTGCTTTAAAGGTTTAGCCGTGCGAAGCTAGAATGATTAATCGCGGGATTATTTTTTTTTTTTTTTCAATTTTAACTTTTTTATTTTCCCTCCTTCCCTCCTTTATTTCGACCGCGAGTCCCCGTCACGTGAATTACACTTCCGGGGTCGCTCAGAAGCATTTTATTCTAGTAGGTATAAATTTGGCAGTGGGTGGAACGTGAAATACCCTCTTCGCTGTCCCGAACACTAAATTTGTTATTATGATTCGCGCTTTTCTGGCTGAGTGAAACGGCCCAGTGAAAACGCAGTGCGCAACTTTGAGTTTTTACTTTCTGTTTTGAGAGGGGGCCTCCATAAGTTACGTCAGAAGCGTCCTTGGAATCGTACTTGCACAGGTGAATTGTCGCGCTGCTTTAAAGTTTTAGCCGTGCGAAGCTAGAATGATTAATCGCGGGATTATTTTTTTTTTTTTTTCAATTTTAACTTTTTTATTTTCCCTCCTTCCCTCCTTTATTTCGACCGCGAGTCCCCGTCACGTGAATTACACTTCCGGGGTCGCTCAGAAGCATTTTATTCTAGTAGGTATAAATTTGGCAGTGGGTGGAACGTGAAATACCCTCTTCGCTGTCCCGAACACTAAATTTGTTATTATGATTCGCGCTTTTCTGGCTGAGTGAAACGGCCCAGTGAAAACGCAGTGCGCAACTTTGAGTTTTTACTTTCTGTTTTGAGAGGGGGCCTCCATAAGTTACGTCAGAAGCGTCCTTGGAATCGTACTTGCACAGGTGAATTGTCGCGCTGCTTTAAAGTTTTAGCCGTGCGAAGCTAGAATGATTAATCGCGGGATTATTTTTTTTTTTTTTCAATTTTAACTTTTTTATTTTCCCTCCTTCCCTCCTTTATTTCGACCGCGAGTCCCCGTCACGTGAATTACACTTCCGGGGTCGCTCAGAAGCATTTTATTCTAGTAGGTATAAATTTGGCAGTGGGTGGAACGTGAAATACCCTCTTCGCTGTCCCGAACACTAAATTTGTTATTATGATTCGCGCTTTTCTGGCTGAGTGAAACGGCCCAGTGAAAACGCAGTGCGCAACTTTGAGTTTTTACTTTCTGTTTTGAGAGGGGGCCTCCATAAGTTACGTCAGAAGCGTCCTTGGGATCGTACTTGCACAGGTGAATTGTCGCGCTGCTTTAAAGTTTTAGCCGTGCGAAGCTAGAATGATTAATCGCGGGATTATTTTTTTTTTTTTTTCAATTTTAACTTTTTTATTTTCCCTCCTTCCCTCCTTTATTTCGACCGCGAGTCCCCGTCACGTGAATTACACTTCCGGGGTCGCTCAGAAGCATTTTATTCTAGTAGGTATAAATTTGGCAGTGGGTGGAACGTGAAATACCCTCTTCGCTGTCCCGAACACTAAATTTGTTATTATGATTCGCGCTTTTCTGGCTGAGTGAAACGGCCCAGTGAAAACGCAGTGCGCAACTTTGAGTTTTTACTTTCTGTTTTGAGAGGGGGCCTCCATAAGTTACGTCAGAAGCGTCCTTGGAATCGTACTTGCACAGGTGAATTGTCGCGCTGCTTTAAAGTTTTAGCCGTGCGAAGCTAGAATGATTAATCGCGGGATTATTTTTTTTTTTTTTTCAATTTTAACTTTTTTATTTTCCCTCCTTCCCTCCTTTATTTCGACCGCGAGTCCCCGTCACGTGAATTACACTTCCGGGGTCGCTCAGAAGCATTTTATTCTAGTAGGTATAAATTTGGCAGTGGGTGGAACGTGAAATACCCTCTTCGCTGTCCCGAACACTAAATTTGTTATTATGATTCGCGCTTTTCTGGCTGAGTGAAACGGCCCAGTGAAAACGCAGTGCGCAACTTTGAGTTTTTACTTTCTGTTTTGAGAGGGGGCCTCCATAAGTTACGTCAGAAGCGTCCTTGGGATCGTACTTGCACAGGTGAATTGTCGCGCTGCTTTAAAGTTTTAGCCGTGCGAAGCTAGAATGATTTATCGCGGGATTATTTTTTTTTTTTTTTCAATTTTAACTTTTTTATTTTCCCTCCTTCCCTCCTTTATTTCGACCGCGAGTCCCCGTCACGTGAATTACACTTCCGGGGTCGCTCAGAAGCATTTTATTCTAGTAGGTATAAATTTGGCAGTGGGTGGAACGTGAAATACCCTCTTCGCTGTCCCGAACACTAAATTTGTTATTATGATTCGCGCTTTTCTGGCTGAGTGAAACGGCCCAGTGAAAACGCAGTGCGCAACTTTGAGTTTTTACTTTCTGTTTTGAGAGGGGGCCTCCATAAGTTACGTCAGAAGCGTCCTTGGGATCGTACTTGCACAGGTGAATTGTCGCGCTGCTTTAAAGTTTTAGCCGTGCGAAGCTAGAATGATTTATCGCGGGATTATTTTTTTTTTTTTTTCAATTTTAACTTTTTTATTTTCCCTCCTTCCCTCCTTTATTTCGACCGCGAGTCCCCGTCACGTGAATTACACTTCCGGGGTCGCTCAGAAGCATTTTATTCTAGTAGGTATAAATTTGGCAGTGGGTGGAACGTGAAATACCCTCTTCGCTGTCCCGAACACTAAATTTGTTATTATGATTCGCGCTTTTCTGGCTGAGTGAAACGGCCCAGTGAAAACGCAGTGCGCAACTTTGAGTTTTTACTTTCTGTTTTGAGAGGGGGCCTCCATAAGTTACGTCAGAAGCGTCCTTGGGATCGTACTTGCACAGGTGAATTGTCGCGCTGCTTTAAAGTTTTAGCCGTGCGAAGCTAGAATGATTTATCGCGGGATTATTTTTTTTTTTTTTTCAATTTTAACTTTTTTATTTTCCCTCCTTCCCTCCTTTATTTCGACCGCGAGTCCCCGTCACGTGAATTACACTTCCGGGGTCGCTCAGAAGCATTTTATTCTAGTAGGTATAAATTTGGCAGTGGGTGGAACGTGAAATACCCTCTTCGCTGTCCCGAACACTAAATTTGTTATTATGATTCGCGCTTTTCTGGCTGAGTGAAACGGCCCAGTGAAAACGCAGTGCGCAACTTTGAGTTTTTACTTTCTGTTTTGAGAGGGGGCCTCCATAAGTTACGTCAGAAGCGTCCTTGGGATCGTACTTGCACAGGTGAATTGTCGCGCTGCTTTAAAGTTTTAGCCGTGCGAAGCTAGAATGATTTATCGCGGGATTATTTTTTTTTTTTTTTCAATTTTAACTTTTTTATTTTCCCTCCCTCCCTCGTTTATTTCGACCGCGAGTCCCCGTCACGTGAATTACACTTCCGGGGTCGCTCAGAAGCATTTTATTCTAGTAGGTATAAATTTGGCAGTGGGTGGAACGTGAAATACCCTCTTCGCTGTCCCGAACACTAAATTTGTTATTATGATTCGCGCTTTTCTGGCTGAGTGAAACGGCCCAGTGAAAACGCAGTGCGCAACTTTGAGTTTTTACTTTCTGTTTTGAGAGGGGGCCTCCATAAGTTACGTCAGAAGCGTCCTTGGGATCGTACTTGCACAGGTGAATTGTCGCGCTGCTTTAAAGTTTTAGCCGTGCGAAGCTAGAATGATTTATCGCGGGATTATTTTTTTTTTTTTTTCAATTTTAACTTTTTTATTTTCCCTCCTTCCCTCCTTTATTTCGACCGCGAGTCCCCGTCACGTGAATTACACTTCCGGGGTCGCTCAGAAGCATTTTATTCTAGTAGGTATAAATTTGGCAGTGGGTGGAACGTGAAATACCCTCTTCGCTGTCCCGAACACTAAATTTGTTATTATGATTCGCGCTTTTCTGGCTGAGTGAAACGGCCCAGTGAAAACGCAGTGTGCAACTTTGAGTTTTTACTTTCTGTTTTGAGAGGGGGCCTCCATAAGTTACGTCAGAAGCGTCCTTGGAATCGTACTTGCACAGGTGAATTGTCGCGCTGCTTTAAAGTTTTAGCCGTGCGAAGCTAGAATGATTAATCGCGGGATTATTTTTTTTTTTTTTTTCAATTTTAACTTTTTTATTTTCCCTCCTTCCCTCCTTTATTTCGACCGCGAGTCCCCGTCACGTGAATTACACTTCCGGGGTCGCTCAGAAGCATTTTATTCTAGTAGGTATAAATTTGGCAGTGGGTGGAACGTGAAATACCCTCTTCGCTGTCCCGAACACTAAATTTGTTATTATGATTCGCGCTTTTCTGGCTGAGTGAAACGGCCCAGTGAAAACGCAGTGCGCAACTTTGAGTTTTTACTTTCTGTTTTGAGAGGGGGCCTCCATAAGTTACGTCAGAAGCGTCCTTGGGATCGTACTTGCACAGGTGAATTGTCGCGCTGCTTTAAAGTTTTAGCCGTGCGAAGCTAGAATGATTTATCGCGGGATTATTTTTTTTTTTTTTTCAATTTTAACTTTTTTATTTTCCCTCCTTCCCTCCTTTATTTCGACCGCGAGTCCCCGTCACGTGAATTACACTTCCGGGGTCGCTCAGAAGCATTTTATTCTAGTAGGTATAAATTTGGCAGTGGGTGGAACGTGAAATACCCTCTTCGCTGTCCCGAACACTAAATTTGTTATTATGATTCGCGCTTTTCAGGCTGTGTGAAACGGCCCAGTGAAAACGCAGTGCGCAACTTTGAGTTTTTACTTTCTGTTTTGAGAGGGGGCCTCCATAAGTTACGTCAGAAGCGTCCTTGGGATCGTACTTGCACAGGTGAATTGTCGCGCTGCTTTAAAGTTTTAGCCGTGCGAAGCTAGAATGATTAATCGCGGGATTATTTTTTTTTTTTTTTCAATTTTAACTTTTTTATTTTCCCTCCTTCCCTCCTTTATTTCGACCGCGAGTCCCCGTCACGTGAATTACTCTTCCGGGGTCGCTCAGAAGCATTTTATTCTAGTAGGTATAAATTTGGCAGTGGGTGGAACGTGAAATACCCTCTTCGCTGTCCCGAACACTAAATTTGTTATTATGATTCGCGCTTTTCTGGCTGAGTGAAACGGCCCAGTGAAAACGCAGTGCGCAACTTTGAGTTTTTACTTTCTGTTTTGAGAGGGGGCCTCCATAAGTTACGTCAGAAGCGTCCTTGGGATCGTACTTGCACAGGTGAATTGTCGCGCTGCTTTAAAGTTTTAGCCGTGCGAAGCTAGAATGATTAATCGCGGGATTATTTTTTTTTTTTTTTCAATTTTAACTTTTTTATTTTCCCTCCTTCCCTCCTTTATTTCGACCGCGAGTCCCCGTCACGTGAATTACTCTTCCGGGGTCGCTCAGAAGCATTTTATTCTAGTAGGTATAAATTTGGCAGTGGGTGGAACGTGAAATACCCTCTTCGCTGTCCCGAACACTAAATTTGTTATTATGATTCGCGCTTTTCTGGCTGAGTGAAACGGCCCAGTGAAAACGCAGTGCGCAACTTTGAGTTTTTACTTTCTGTTTTGAGAGGGGGCCTCCATAAGTTACGTCAGAAGCGTCCTTGGGATCGTACTTGCACAGGTGAATTGTCGCGCTGCTTTAAAGTTTTAGCCGTGCGAAGCTAGAATGATTAATCGCGGGATTATTTTTTTTTTTTTTTTCAATTTTAACTTTTTTATTTTCCCTCCTTCCCTCCTTTATTTCGACCGCGAGTCCCCGTCACGTGAATTACACTTCCGGGGTCGCTCAGAAGCATTTTATTCTAGTAGGTATAAATTTGGCAGTGGGTGGAACGTGAAATACCCTCTTCGCTGTCCCGAACACTAAATTTGTTATTATGATTCGCGCTTTTCTGGCTGAGTGAAACGGCCCAGTGAAAACGCAGTGCGCAACTTTGAGTTTTTACTTTCTGTTTTGAGAGGGGGCCTCCATAAGTTACGTCAGAAGCGTCCTTGGGATCGTACTTGCACAGGTGAATTGTCGCGCTGCTTTAAAGTTTTAGCCGTGCGAAGCTAGAATGATTAATCGCGGGATTATTTTTTTTTTTTTTTCAATTTTAACTTTTTTATTTTCCCTCCTTCCCTCCTTTATTTCGACCGCGAGTCCCCGTCACGTGAATTACTCTTCCGGGGTCGCTCAGAAGCATTTTATTCTAGTAGGTATAAATTTGGCAGTGGGTGGAACGTGAAATACCCTCTTCGCTGTCCCGAACACTAAATTTGATATTATGATTCGCGCTTTTCTGGCTGAGTGAAACGGCCCAGTGAAAACGCAGTGCGCAACTTTGAGTTTTTACTTTCTGTTTTGAGAGGGGGCCTCCATAAGTTACGTCAGAAGCGTCCTTGGGATCGTACTTGCACAGGTGAATTGTCGCGCTGCTTTAAAGTTTTAGCCGTGCGAAGCTAGAATGATTAATCGCGGGATTATTTTTTTTTTTTTTCAATTTTAACTTTTTCATTTTCCCTCCTTCCCTCCTTTATTTCGACCGCGAGTCCCCGTCACGTGAATTACTCTTCCGGGGTCGCTCAGAAGCATTTTATTCTAGTAGGTATAAATTTGGCAGTGGGTGGAACGTGAACTACCCTCTTCGCTGTCCCGAACACTAAATTTGTTATTATGATTCGCGCTTTTCAGGCTGTGTGAAACGGCCCAGTGAAAACGCAGTGCGCAACTTTGAGTTTTTACTTTCTGTTTTGAGAGGGGGCCTCCATAAGTTACGTCAGAAGCGTCCTTGGGATCGTACTTGCACAGGTGAATTGTCGCGCTGCTTTAAAGTTTTAGCCGTGCGAAGCTAGAATGATTAATCGCGGGATTATTTTTTTTTTTTTTCAATTTTAACTTTTTCATTTTCCCTCCTTCCCTCCTTTATTTCGACCGCGAGTCCCCGTCACGTGAATTACTCTTCCGGGGTCGCTCAGAAGCATTTTATTCTAGTAGGTATAAATTTGGCAGTGGGTGGAACGTGAACTACCCTCTTCGCTGTCCCGAACACTAAATTTGTTATTATGATTCGCGCTTTTCAGGCTGTGTGAAACGGCCCAGTGAAAACGCAGTGCGCAACTTTGAGTTTTTACTTTCTGTTTTGAGAGGGGGCCTCCATAAGTTACGTCAGAAGCGTCCTTGGGATCGTACTTGCACAGGTGAATTGTCGCGCTGCTTTAAAGTTTTAGCCGTGCGAAGCTAGAATGATTAATCGCGGGATTATTTTTTTTTTTTTTTCAATTTTAACTTTTTTATTTTCCCTCCTTCCCTCCTTTATTTCGACCGCGAGTCCCCGTCACGTGAATTACTCTTCCGGGGTCGCTCAGAAGCATTTTATTCTAGTAGGTATAAATTTGGCAGTGGGTGGAACGTGAAATACCCTCTTCGCTGTCCCGAACACTAAATTTGTTATTATGATTCGCGCTTTTCTGGCTGAGTGAAACGGCCCAGTGAAAACGCAGTGCGCAACTTTGAGTTTTTACTTTCTGTTTTGAGAGGGGGCCTCCATAAGTTACGTCAGAAGCGTCCTTGGGATCGTACTTGCACAGGTGAATTGTCGCGCTGCTTTAAAGTTTTAGCCGTGCGAAGCTAGAATGATTAATCGCGGGATTATTTTTTTTTTTTTTCAATTTTAACTTTTTCATTTTCCCTCCTTCCCTCCTTTATTTCGACCGCGAGTCCCCGTCACGTGAATTACTCTTCCGGGGTCGCTCAGAAGCATTTTATTCTAGTAGGTATAAATTTGGCAGTGGGTGGAACGTGAACTACCCTCTTCGCTGTCCCGAACACTAAATTTGTTATTATGATTCGCGCTTTTCAGGCTGTGTGAAACGGCCCAGTGAAAACGCAGTGCGCAACTTTGAGTTTTTCCTTTCTGTTTTGAGAGGGGGCCTCCATAAGTTACGTCAGAAGCGTCCTTGGGATCGTACTTGCACAGGTGAATTGTCGCGCTGCTTTAAAGTTTTAGCCGTGCGAAGCTAGAATGATTAATCGCGGGATTATTTTTTTTTTTTTTCAATTTTAACTTTTTCATTTTCCCTCCTTCCCTCCTTTATTTCGACCGCGAGTCCCCGTCACGTGAATTACTCTTCCGGGGTCGCTCAGAAGCATTTTATTCTAGTAGGTATAAATTTGGCAGTGGGTGGAACGTGAACTACCCTCTTCGCTGTCCCGAACACTAAATTTGTTATTATGATTCGCGCTTTTCAGGCTGAGTGAAACGGCCCAGTGAAAACGCAGTGCGCAACTTTGAGTTTTTACTTTCTGTTTTGAGAGGGGGCCTCCATAAGTTACGTCAGAAGCGTCCTTGGGATCGTACTTGCACAGGTGAATTGTCGCGCTGCTTTAAAGTTTTAGCCGTGCGAAGCCAGAATGATTAATCGCGGGATTATTTTTTTTTTTTTTTCAATTTTAACTTTTTCATTTTCCCTCCTTCCCTCCTTTATTTCGACCGCGAGTCCCCGTCACGTGAATTACTCTTCCGGGGTCGCTCAGAAGCATTTTATTCTAGTAGGTATAAATTTGGCAGTGGGTGGAACGTGAACTACCCTCTTCGCTGTCCCGAACACTAAATTTGTTATTATGATTCGCGCTTTTCTGGCTGAGTGAAACGGCCCAGTGAAAACGCAGTGCGCAACTTTGAGTTTTTCCTTTCTGTTTTGAGAGGGGGCCTCCATAAGTTACGTCAGAAGCGTCCTTGGGATCGTACTTGCACAGGTGAATTGTCGCGCTGCTTTAAAGTTTTAGCCGTGCGAAGCTAGAATGATTAATCGCGGGATTATTTTTTTTTTTTTTCAATTTTAACTTTTTCATTTTCCCTCCTTCCCTCCTTTATTTCGACCGCGAGTCCCCGTCACGTGAATTACTCTTCCGGGGTCGCTCAGAAGCATTTTATTCTAGTAGGTATAAATTTGGCAGTGGGTGGAACGTGAAATACCCTCTTCGCTGTCCCGAACACTAAATTTGTTATTATGATTCGCGCTTTTCAGGCTGAGTGAAACGGCCCAGTGAAAACGCAGTGCGCAACTTTGAGTTTTTACTTTCTGTTTTGAGAGGGGGCCTCCATAAGTTACGTCAGAAGCGTCCTTGGGATCGTACTTGCACAGGTGAATTGTCGCGCTGCTTTAAAGTTTTAGCCGTGCGAAGCTAGAATGATTAATCGCGGGATTATTTTTTTGTTTTTTTCAATTTTAACTTTTTTATTTTCCCTCCTTCCCTCCTTTATTTCGACCGCGAGTCCCCGTCACGTGAATTACTCTTCCGGGGTCGCTCAGAAGCATTTTATTCTAGTAGGTATAAATTTGGCAGTGGGTGGAACGTGAAATACCCTCTTCGCTGTCCCGAACACTAAATTTGTTATTATGATTCGCGCTTTTCTGGCTGAGTGAAACGGCCCAGTGAAAACGCAGTGCGCAACTTTGAGTTTTTACTTTCTGTTTTGAGAGGGGGCCTCCATAAGTTACGTCAGAAGCGTCCTTGGGATCGTACTTGCACAGGTGAATTGTCGCGCTGCTTTAAAGTTTTAGCCGTGCGAAGCTAGAATGATTAATCGCGGGATTATTTTTTTTTTTTTTTCAATTTTAACTTTTTTATTTTCCCTCCTTCCCTCCTTTATTTCGACCGCGAGTCCCCGTCACGTGAATTACTCTTCCGGGGTCGCTCAGAAGCATTTTATTCTAGTAGGTATAAATTTGGCAGTGGGTGGAACGTGAAATACCCTCTTCGCTGTCCCGAACACTAAATTTGTTATTATGATTCGCGCTTTTCAGGCTGTGTGAAACGGCCCAGTGAAAACGCAGTGCGCAACTTTGAGTTTTTACTTTCTGTTTTGAGAGGGGGCCTCCATAAGTTACGTCAGAAGCGTCCTTGGGATCGTACTTGCACAGGTGAATTGTCGCGCTGCTTTAAAGTTTTAGCCGTGCGAAGCTAGAATGATTAATCGCGGGATTATTTTTTTTTTTTTTCAATTTTAACTTTTTCATTTTCCCTCCTTCCCTCCTTTATTTCGACCGCGAGTCCCCGTCACGTGAATTACTCTTCCGGGGTCGCTCAGAAGCATTTTATTCTAGTAGGTATAAATTTGGCAGTGGGTGGAACGTGAAATACCCTCTTCGCTGTCCCGAACACTAAATTTGTTATTATGATTCGCGCTTTTCAGGCTGTGTGAAACGGCCCAGTGAAAGCGCAGTGTGCAACTTTGAGTTTTTCCTTTCTGTTTTGAGAGGGGGCCTCCATAAGTTACGTCAGAAGCGTCCTTGGAGTCGTACTTGCACAGGTGAATTGTCGCGCTGCTTTAAAGTTTTAGCCGTGCGAAGCTAGAATGATTTATCGCGGGATTATTTTTTTTTTTTTTCAATTTCAACTTTTTCATTTTCCCTCCCTCCCTCGTTTATTTCGACCGCGAGTCCCCGAAACGTGAATTACACTTCCGGGGTCGCTCAGAAGCATTTTATTCTAGTAGGTATAAATTTGGCAGTGGGTGGAACGTGAAATACCCTCTTCGCTGTCCCGAACACTAAATTTGTTATTATGATTCGCGCTTTTCTGGCTGAGTGAAACGGCCCAGTGAAAACGCAGTCTGCAACTTTGAGTTTTTACTTTCTGTTTTGAGAGGGGGCCTCCATAAGTTACGTCAGAAGCGTCCTTGGAGTCGTACTTGCACAGGTGAATTGTCGCGCTGCTTTAAAGTTTTAGCCGTGCGAAGCTAGAATGATTTATCGCGGGATTATTTTTTTTTTTTTTCAATTTCAACTTTTTCATTTTCCCTCCCTCCCTCGTTTATTTCGACCGCGAGTCCCCGAAACGTGAATTACACTTCCGGGGTCGCTCAGAAGCATTTTATTCTAGTAGGTATAAATTTGGCAGTGGGTGGAACGTGAAATACCCTCTTCGCTGTCCCGAACACTAAATTTGTTATTATGATTCGCGCTTTTCAGGCTGTGTGAAACGGCCCAGTGAAAGCGCAGTGTGCAACTTTGAGTTTTTCCTTTCTGTTTTGAGAGGGGGCCTCCATAAGTTACGTCAGAAGCGTCCTTGGAGTCGTACTTGCACAGGTGAATTGTCGCGCTGCTTTAAAGTTTTAGCCGTGCGAAGCTAGAATGATTTATCGCGGGATTATTTTTTTTTTTTTTCAATTTCAACTTTTTCATTTTCCCTCCCTCCCTCGTTTATTTCGAGCGCGAGTCCCCGAAACGTGAATTACACTTCCGGGGTCGCTCAGAAACATTTTATTCTAGTAGGTATAAATTTGGCAGTGGGTGGAACGTGAAATGCCCTCTTCGCTGTCCCGAACACTAAATTTGTTATTATGATTCGCGCTTTTCAGGCTGTGTGAAACGGCCCAGTGAAAACGCAGTGTGCAACTTTGAGTTTTTACTTTCTCTTTTGAGGGGGGGCCTCCATAAGTTACGTCAGAAGCGTCCTTGGAATCGTACTTGCGCAGGTGAATTGTCGCGCTGCTTTAAAGTTTTAGCCGTGCGAAGCTAGAATGATTTATCGCGGGATTATTTTTTTTTTTTTCAATTTTAACTTTTTCATTTTCCCTCCCTCCCCCCTTTATTTCGAGCGCGGGTCCCCGCCACGTGAATTACACTTCCGGGGTCGCTCAGAAACATTTTATTCTAGTAGGTATAAATTTGGCAGTGGGTGGAACGTGAAATGCCCTCTTCGCTGTCCCGAACACTAAATTTGTTATTATGATTCGCGCTTTTCAGGCTGTGTGAAACGGCCCAGTGAAAACGCAGTGTGCAACTTTGAGTTTTTACTTTCTCTTTTGAGGGGGGGCCTCCATAAGTTACGTCAGAAGCGTCCTTGGAGTCGTACTTGCACAGGTGAATTGTCG
The DNA here is from genome assembly GCF_016920785.2 of Ixodes scapularis. Classification (NCBI taxonomy): domain Eukaryota; kingdom Metazoa; phylum Arthropoda; class Arachnida; order Ixodida; family Ixodidae; genus Ixodes; species Ixodes scapularis. Next base: position 65,796 of record NW_024610058.1, on the reverse strand, counting down.
CGCTGCTTTAAAGTTTTAGCCGTGCGAAGCTAGAATGATTTATCGCGGGATTATTTTTTTTTTTTTCAATTTTAACTTTTTCATTTTCCCTCCCTCCCCCCTTTATTTCGAGCGCGGGTCCCCGCCACGTGAATTACACTTCCGGGGTCGCTCAGAAACATTTTATTCTAGTAGGTATAAATTTGGCAGTGGGTGGAACGTGAAATGCCCTCTTCGCTGTCCCGAACACTAAATTTGTTATTATGATTCGCGCTTTTCAGGCTGTGTGAAACGGCCCAGTGAAAACGCAGTGTGCAACTTTGAGTTTTTACTTTCTCTTTTGAGGGGGGGCCTCCATAAGTTACGTCAGAAGCGTCCTTGGAGTCGTACTTGCACAGGTGAATTGTCGCGCTGCTTTAAAGTTTTAGCCGTGCGAAGCTAGAATGATTTATCGCGGGATTATTTTTTTTTTTTTTCAATTTCAACTTTTTCATTTTCCCTCCCTCCCTCGTTTATTTCGAGCGCGAGTCCCCGTCACGTGAATTACTCTTCCGGGGTCGCTCAGAAGCATTTTATTCTAGTAGGTATAAATTTGGCAGTGGGTGGAACGTGAAATGCCCTCTTCGCTGTCCCGAACACTAAATTTGTTATTATGATTCGCGCTTTTCAGGCTGTGTGAAACGGCCCAGTGAAAACGCAGTGTGCAACTTTGAGTTTTTACTTTCTCTTTTGAGGGGGGGCCTCCATAAGTTACGTCAGAAGCGTCCTTGGAATCGTACTTGCGCAGGTGAATTGTCGCGCTGCTTTAAAGTTTTAGCCGTGCGAAGCTAGAATGATTTATCGCGGGATTATTTTTTTTTTTTTCAATTTTAACTTTTTCATTTTCCCTCCCTCCCCCCTTTATTTCGAGCGCGAGTCCCCGAAACGTGAATTACACTTCCGGGGTCGCTCAGAAACATTTTATTCTAGTAGGTATAAATTTGGCAGTGGGTGGAACGTGAAATGCCCTCTTCGCTGTCCCGAACACTAAATTTGTTATTATGATTCGCGCTTTTCAGGCTGTGTGAAACGGCCCAGTGAAAACGCAGTGTGCAACTTTGAGTTTTTACTTTCTGTTTTGAGAGGGGGCCTCCATAAGTTACGTCAGGAGCGTCCTTGGAATCGTACTTGCGCAGGTGAATTGTCGCGCTGCTTTAAAGTTTTAGCCGTGCGAAGCTAGAATGATTTATCGCGGGATTATTTTTTTTTTTTTCAATTTTAACTTTTTCATTTTCCCTCCCTCCCCCCTTTATTTCGAGCGCGAGTCCCCGAAACGTGAATTACACTTCCGGGGTCGCTCAGAAACATTTTATTCTAGTAGATATAAATTTGGCAGTGGGTGGAACGTGAAATGCCCTCTTCGCTGTCCCGAACACTAAATTTGTTATTATGATTCGCGCTTTTCAGGCTGTGTGAAACGGCCCAGTGAAAACGCAGTGTGCAACTTTGAGTTTTTACTTTCTGTTTTGAGAGGGGGCCTCCATAAGTTACGTCAGGAGCGTCCTTGGAATCGTACTTGCGCAGGTGAATTGTCGCGCTGCTTTAAAGTTTTAGCCGTGCGAAGCTAGAATGATTTATCGCGGGATTATTTTTTTTTTTTTCAATTTTAACTTTTTCATTTTCCCTCCCTCCCTCGTTTATTTCGAGCGCGGGTCCCCGCCACGTGAATTACACTTCCGGGGTCGCTCAGAAACATTTTATTCTAGTAGGTATAAATTTGGCAGTGGGTGGAACGTGAAATGCCCTCTTCGCTGTCCCGAACACTAAATTTGTTATTATGATTCGCGCTTTTCAGGCTGTGTGAAACGGCCCAGTGAAAACGCAGTGTGCAACTTTGAGTTTTTACTTTCTGTTTTGAGAGGGGGCCTCCATAAGTTACGTCAGGAGCGTCCTTGGAATCGTACTTGCGCAGGTGAATTGTCGCGCTGCTTTAAAGTTTTAGCCGTGCGAAGCTAGAATGATTTATCGCGGGATTATTTTTTTTTTTTTCAATTTCAACTTTTTCATTTTCCCTCCCTCCCCCCTTTATTTCGAGCGCGAGTCCCCGAAACGTGAATTACACTTCCGGGGTCGCTCAGAAACATTTTATTCTAGTGGGTATAAATTTGGCAGTGGGTGGAACGTGAAATGCCCTCTTCGCTGACCCGAACACTAAATTTGTTATTATGATTCGCGCTTTTCAGGCTGTGTGAAACGGCCCAGTGAAAACGCAGTGTGCAACTTTGAGTTTTTACTTTCTGTTTTGAGAGGGGGCCTCCATAAGTTACGTCAGGAGCGTCCTTGGAATCGTACTTGCGCAGGTGAATTGTCGCGCTGCTTTAAAGTTTTAGCCGTGCGAAGCTAGAATGATTTATCGCGGGATTATTTTTTTTTTTTTCAATTTCAACTTTTTCATTTTCCCTCCCTCCCTCGTTTATTTCGAGCGCGGGTCCCCGCCACGTGAATTACACTTCCGGGGTCGCTCAGAAACATTTTATTCTAGTGGGTATAAATTTGGCAGTGGGTGGAACGTGAAATGCCCTCTTCGCTGTCCCGAACACTAAATTTGTTATTATGATTCGCGCTTTTCAGGCTGTGTGAAACGGCCCAGTGAAAACGCAGTGTGCAACTTTGAGTTTTTACTTTCTGTTTTGAGAGGGGGCCTCCATAAGTTACGTCAGGAGCGTCCTTGGAATCGTACTTGCGCAGGTGAATTGTCGCGCTGCTTTAAAGTTTTAGCCGTGCGAAGCTAGAATGATTTATCGCGGGATTATTTTTTTTTTTTTCAATTTCAACTTTTTCATTTTCCCTCCCTCCCTCGTTTATTTCGAGCGCGAGTCCCCGAAACGTGAATTACACTTCCGGGGTCGCTCAGAAACATTTTATTCTAGTGGGTATAAATTTGGCAGTGGGTGGAACGTGAAATGCCCTCTTCGCTGTCCCGAACACTAAATTTGTTATTATGATTCGCGCTTTTCAGGCTGTGTGAAACGGCCCAGTGAAAACGCAGTGTGCAACTTTGAGTTTTTACTTTCTGTTTTGAGAGGGGGCCTCCATAAGTTACGTCAGGAGCGTCCTTGGAATCGTACTTGCGCAGGTGAATTGTCGCGCTGCTTTAAAGTTTTAGCCGTGCGAAGCTAGAATGATTTATCGCGGGATTATTTTTTTTTTTTTCAATTTCAACTTTTTCATTTTCCCTCCCTCCCTCGTTTATTTCGAGCGCGGGTCCCCGCCACGTGAATTACACTTCCGGGGTCGCTCAGAAACATTTTATTCTAGTGGGTATAAATTTGGCAGTGGGTGGAACGTGAAATGCCCTCTTCGCTGTCCCGAACACTAAATTTGTTATTATGATTCGCGCTTTTCAGGCTGTGTGAAACGGCCCAGTGAAAACGCAGTGTGCAACTTTGAGTTTTTACTTTCTGTTTTGAGAGGGGGCCTCCATAAGTTACGTCAGGAGCGTCCTTGGAATCGTACTTGCGCAGGTGAATTGTCGCGCTGCTTTAAAGTTTTAGCCGTGCGAAGCTAGAATGATTTATCGCGGGATTATTTTTTTTTTTTTCAATTTCAACTTTTTCATTTTCCCTCCCTCCCCCCTTTATTTCGAGCGCGAGTCCCCGCCACGTGAATTACACTTCCGGGGTCGCTCAGAAACATTTTATTCTAGTGGGTATAAATTTGGCAGTGGGTGGAACGTGAAATGCCCTCTTCGCTGTCCCGAACACTAAATTTGTTATTATGATTCGCGCTTTTCAGGCTGTGTGAAACGGCCCAGTGAAAACGCAGTGTGCAACTTTGAGTTTTTACTTTCTGTTTTGAGAGGGGGCCTCCATAAGTTACGTCAGGAGCGTCCTTGGAATCGTACTTGCGCAGGTGAATTGTCGCGCTGCTTTAAAGTTTTAGCCGTGCGAAGCTAGAATGATTTATCGCGGGATTATTTTTTTTTTTTTCAATTTCAACTTTTTCATTTTCCCTCCCTCCCTCGTTTATTTCGAGCGCGGGTCCCCGCCACGTGAATTACACTTCCGGGGTCGCTCAGAAACATTTTATTCTAGTGGGTATAAATTTGGCAGTGGGTGGAACGTGAAATGCCCTCTTCGCTGTCCCGAACACTAAATTTGTTATTATGATTCGCGCTTTTCAGGCTGTGTGAAACGGCCCAGTGAAAACGCAGTGTGCAACTTTGAGTTTTTACTTTCTGTTTTGAGAGGGGGCCTCCATAAGTTACGTCAGGAGCGTCCTTGGAATCGTACTTGCGCAGGTGAATTGTCGCGCTGCTTTAAAGTTTTAGCCGTGCGAAGCTAGAATGATTTATCGCGGGATTATTTTTTTTTTTTTCAATTTCAACTTTTTCATTTTCCCTCCCTCCCCCCTTTATTTCGAGCGCGAGTCCCCGCCACGTGAATTACACTTCCGGGGTCGCTCAGAAACATTTTATTCTAGTGGGTATAAATTTGGCAGTGGGTGGAACGTGAAATGCCCTCTTCGCTGTCCCGAACACTAAATTTGTTATTATGATTCGCGCTTTTCAGGCTGTGTGAAACGGCCCAGTGAAAACGCAGTGTGCAACTTTGAGTTTTTACTTTCTGTTTTGAGAGGGGGCCTCCATAAGTTACGTCAGGAGCGTCCTTGGAATCGTACTTGCGCAGGTGAATTGTCGCGCTGCTTTAAAGTTTTAGCCGTGCGAAGCTAGAATGATTTATCGCGGGATTATTTTTTTTTTTTTCAATTTTAACTTTTTCATTTTCCCTCCCTCCCCCCTTTATTTCGAGCGCGAGTCCCCGAAACGTGAATTACACTTCCGGGGTCGCTCAGAAACATTTTATTCTAGTAGATATAAATTTGGCAGTGGGTGGAACGTGAAATGCCCTCTTCGCTGTCCCGAACACTAAATTTGTTATTATGATTCGCGCTTTTCAGGCTGTGTGAAACGGCCCAGTGAAAACGCAGTGTGCAACTTTGAGTTTTTACCTTCTGTTTTGAGAGGGGGCCTCCATAAGTTACGTCAGGAGCGTCCTTGGAATCGTACTTGCGCAGGTGAATTGTCGCGCTGCTTTAAAGTTTTAGCCGTGCGAAGCTAGAATGATTTATCGCGGGATTATTTTTTTTTTTTTCAATTTTAACTTTTTCATTTTCCCTCCCTCCCCCCTTTATTTCGAGCGCGAGTCCCCGAAACGTGAATTACACTTCCGGGGTCGCTCAGAAACATTTTATTCTAGTAGGTATAAATTTGGCAGTGGGTGGAACGTGAAATGCCCTCTTCGCTGTCCCGAACACTAAATTTGTTATTATGATTCGCGCTTTTCAGGCTGTGTGAAACGGCCCAGTGAAAACGCAGTGTGCAACTTTGAGTTTTTACCTTCTGTTTTGAGAGGGGGCCTCCATAAGTTACGTCAGGAGCGTCCTTGGAATCGTACTTGCGCAGGTGAATTGTCGCGCTGCTTTAAAGTTTTAGCCGTGCGAAGCTAGAATGATTTATCGCGGGATTATTTTTTTTTTTTTCAATTTTAACTTTTTCATTTTCCCTCCCTCCCCCCTTTATTTCGAGCGCGAGTCCCCGAAACGTGAATTACACTTCCGGGGTCGCTCAGAAACATTTTATTCTAGTAGGTATAAATTTGGCAGTGGGTGGAACGTGAAATGCCCTCTTCGCTGTCCCGAACACTAAATTTGTTATTATGATTCGCGCTTTTCAGGCTGTGTGAAACGGCCCAGTGAAAACGCAGTGTGCAACTTTGAGTTTTTACTTTCTGTTTTCAGAGGGGGCCTCCATAAGTTACGTCAGGAGCGTCCTTGGAATCGTACTTGCGCAGGTGAATTGTCGCGCTGCTTTAAAGTTTTAGCCGTGCGAAACTAGAATGATTTATCGCGGGATTATTTTTTTTTTTCAATTTTAACTTTTTCATTTTCCCTTCCTCCCCCCTTTATTTCGAGCGCGAGTCCCCGAAACGTGAATTACACTTCCGGGGTCGCTCAGAAACATTTTATTCTAGTAGATATAAATTTGGCAGTGGGTGGAACGTGAAATGCCCTCTTCGCTGTCCCGAACACTAAATTTGTTATTATGATTCGCGCTTTTCAGGCTGTGTGAAACGGCCCAGTGAAAACGCAGTGTGCAACTTTGAGTTTTTACTTTCTGTTTTCAGAGGGGGCCTCCATAAGTTACGTCAGGAGCGTCCTTGGAATCGTACTTGCGCAGGTGAATTGTCGCGCTGCTTTAAAGTTTTAGCCGTGCGAAACTAGAATGATTTATCGCGGGATTATTTTTTTTTTTCAATTTTAACTTTTTCATTTTCCCTTCCTCCCCCCTTTATTTCGAGCGCGAGTCCCCGAAACGTGAATTACACTTCCGGGGTCGCTCAGAAACATTTTATTCTAGTAGGTATAAATTTGGCAGTGGGTGGAACGTGAAATGCCCTCTTCGCTGTCCCGAACACTAAATTTGTTATTATGATTCGCGCTTTTCAGGCTGTGTGAAACGGCCCAGTGAAAACGCAGTGTGCAACTTTGAGTTTTTACTTTCTGTTTTCAGAGGGGGCCTCCATAAGTTACGTCAGGAGCGTCCTTGGAATCGTACTTGCGCAGGTGAATTGTCGCGCTGCTTTAAAGTTTTAGCCGTGCGAAGCTAGAATGATTTATCGCGGGATTATTTTTTTTTTTTCAATTTTAACTTTTTCATTTTCCCTTCCTCCCCCCTTTATTTCGAGCGCGAGTCCCCGAAACGTGAATTACACTTCCGGGGTCGCTCAGAAACATTTTATTCTAGTAGGTATAAATTTGGCAGTGGGTGGAACGTGAAATGCCCTCTTCGCTGTCCCGAACACTAAATTTGTTATTATGATTCGCGCTTTTCAGGCTGTGTGAAACGGCCCAGTGAAAACGCAGTGTGCAACTTTGAGTTTTTACTTTCTGTTTTGAGAGGGGGCCTCCATAAGTTACGTCAGGAGCGTCCTTGGAATCGTACTTGCGCAGGTGAATTGTCGCGCTGCTTTAAAGTTTTAGCCGTGCGAAGCTAGAATGATTTATCGCGGGATTATTTTTTTTTTTTTTTCAATTTTAACTTTTTCATTTTCCCTCCCTCCCCCCTTTATTTCGAGCGCGAGTCCCCGAAACGTGAATTACACTTCCGGGGTCGCTCAGAAACATTTCATTCTAGTAGATATAAATTTGGCAGTGGGTGGAACGTGAAATGCCCTCTTCGCTGTCCCGAACACTAAATTTGTTATTATGATTCGCGCTTTTCAGGCTGTGTGAAACGGCCCAGTGAAAACGCAGTGTGCAACTTTGAGTTTTTACTTTCTGTTTTGAGAGGGGGCCTCCATAAGTTACGTCAGGAGCGTCCTTGGAATCGTACTTGCACAGGTCAATTGTCGCGCTGCTTTTAAAGTTTTAGCCGTGCGAAGCTAGAATGATTTATCGCGGGATTATTTTTTTTTTTTTTTCAATTTTAACTTTTTCATTTTCCCTCCCTCCCCCCTTTATTTCGAGCGCGAGTCCCCGCCACGTGAATTACACTTCCGGGGTCGCTCAGAAACATTTCATTCTAGTAGGTATAAATTTGGCAGTGGGTGGAACGTGAAATACCCTCTTCGCTGTCCCGAACACTAAATTTGTTATTATGATTCGCGCTTTTCAGGCTGTGTGAAACGGCCCAGTGAAAACGCAGTGTGCAACTTTGAGTTTTTCCTTTCTGTTTTGAGAGGGGGCCTCCATAAGTTACGTCAGGAGCGTCCTTGGAATCGTACTTGCGCAGGTGAATTGTCGCGCTGCTTTAAAGTTTTAGCCGTGCGAAGCTAGAATGATTTATCGCGGGATTATTTTTTTTTTTTTTTCAATTTTAACTTTTTCATTTTCCCTCCCTCCCCCCTTTATTTCGAGCGCGAGTCCCCGAAACGTGAATTACACTTCCGGGGTCGCTCAGAAACATTTTATTCTAGAAGGTAGAAATTTGGCAGTGGGTGGAACGTGAAATACCCTCTTCGCTGTCCCGAACACTAAATTTGTTATTATGATTCGCGCTTTTCTGGCTGTGTGAAACGGCCCAGTGAAAACGCAGTGTGCAACTTTGAGTTTTTCCTTTCTGTTTTGAGAGGGGGCCTCCATAAGTTACGTCAGAAGCGTCCTTGGAGTCGTACTTGCACAGGTGAATTGTCGCGCTGCTTTAAAGTTTTAGCCGTGGGAAGCTAGAATGATTTATCGCGGGATTGTTTTTTTTTTTCAGTTTTAACTTTTTCATTTTCCCTCCCTCCCCTCTTTATTTCGATCGCGAGTCCCCGCAACGTGAATTACACTTCCGGGGTCGCTCAGAAACATTTTATTCTAGAAGGTAGAAATTTGGCAGTGGGTGGAACGTGAAATACCCTCTTCGCTGTCCCGAACACTAAATTTGTTATTATGATTCGCGCTTTTCTGGCTGTGTGAAACGGCCCAGTGAAAACGCAGTGTGCAACTTTGAGTTTTTCCTTTCTGTTTTGAGAGGGGGCCTCCATAAGTTACGTCAGAAGCGTCCTTGGAGTCGTACTTGCACAGGTGAATTGTCGCGCTGCTTTAAAGTTTTAGCCGTGGGAAGCTAGAATGATTTATCGCGGGATTGTTTTTTTTTTTTCAGTTTTAACTTTTTCATTTTCCCTCCCTCCCCTCTTTATTTCGATCGCGAGTCCCCGCAACGTGAATTACACTTCCGGGGTCGCTCAGAAACATTTTATTCTAGAAGGTAGAAATTTGGCAGTGGGTGGAACGTGAAATACCCTCTTCGCTGTCCCGAACACTAAATTTGTTATTATGATTCGCGCTTTTCAGGCTGTGTGAAACGGCCCAGTGAAAACGCAGTGTGCAACTTTGAGTTTTTCCTTTCTGTTTTGAGAGGGGGCCTCCATAAGTTACGTCAGAAGCGTCCTTGGAGTCGTACTTGCACAGGTGAATTGTCGCGCTGCTTTAAAGTTTTAGCCGTGGGAAGCTAGAATGATTTATCGCGGGATTGTTTTTTTTTTTTCAATTTTAACTTTTTCATTTTCCCTCCCTCCCCCCTTTATTTCGATCGCGAGTCCCCGCAACGTGAATTACACTTCCGGGGTCGCTCAGAAACATTTTATTCTAGAAGGTATAAATTTGGCAGCGGGTGGAACGTGAAATACCCTCTTCGCTGTCCCGAACACTAAATTTGTTATTATGATTCGCGCTTTTCTGGCTGTGTGAAACGGCCCAGTGAAAACGCAGTGTGCAACTTTGAGTTTTTCCTTTCTGTTTTGAGAGGGGGCCTCCATAAGTTACGTCAGAAGCGTCCTTGGAGTCGTACTTGCACAGGTGAATTGTCGCGCTGCTTTAAAGTTTTAGCCGTGGGAAGCTAGAATGATTTATCGCGGGATTGTTTTTTTTTTTTCAATTTTAACTTTTTCATTTTCCCTCCCTCCCCCCTTTATTTCGATCGCGAGTCCCCGCAACGTGAATTACACTTCCGGGGTCGCTCAGAAACATTTTATTCTAGAAGGTAGAAATTTGGCAGTGGGTGGAACGTGAAATACCCTCTTCGCTGTCCCGAACACTAAATTTGTTATTATGAATCGCGCTTTTCAGGCTGTGTGAAACGGCCCAGTGAAAACGCAGTGTGCAACTTTGAGTTTTTCCTTTCTGTTTTGAGAGGGGGCCTCCATAAGTTACGTCAGAAGCGTCCTTGGAGTCGTACTTGCACAGGTGAATTGTCGCGCTGCTTTAAAGTTTTAGCCGTGGGAAGCTAGAATGATTTATCGCGGGATTGTTTTTTTTTTTTCAATTTTAACTTTTTCATTTTCCCTCCCTCCCCCCTTTATTTCGATCGCGAGTCCCCGCAACGTGAATTACACTTCCGGGGTCGCTCAGAAACATTTTATTCTAGAAGGTAGAAATTTGGCAGCGGGTGGAACGTGAAATACCCTCTTCGCTGTCCCGAACACTAAATTTGTTATTATGATTCGCGCTTTTCTGGCTGTGTGAAACGGCCCAGTGAAAACGCAGTGTGCAACTTTGAGTTTTTCCTTTCTGTTTTGAGAGGGGGCCTCCATAAGTTACGTCAGAAGCGTCCTTGGAGTCGTACTTGCACAGGTGAATTGTCGCGCTGCTTTAAAGTTTTAGCCGTGCGAAGCTAGAATGATTTATCGCGGGATTATTTTTTTTTTTTTCAATTTTAACTTTTTCATTTTCCCTCCCTCCCCCCTTTATTTCGATCGCGAGTCCCCGCAACGTGAATTACACTTCCGGGGTCGCTCAGAAACATTTTATTCTAGAAGGTAGAAATTTGGCAGTGGGTGGAACGTGAAATACCCTCTTCGCTGTCCCGAACACTAAATTTGTTATTATGAATCGCGCTTTTCAGGCTGTGTGAAACGGCCCAGTGAAAACGCAGTGTGCAACTTTGAGTTTTTCCTTTCTGTTTTGAGAGGGGGCCTCCATAAGTTACGTCAGAAGCGTCCTTGGAGTCGTACTTGCACAGGTGAATTGTCGCGCTGCTTTAAAGTTTTAGCCGTGGGAAGCTAGAATGATTTATCGCGGGATTGTTTTTTTTTTTTCAATTTTAACTTTTTCATTTTCCCTCCCTCCCCCCTTTATTTCGATCGCGAGTCCCCGCAACGTGAATTACACTTCCGGGGTCGCTCAGAAACATTTTATTCTAGAAGGTAGAAATTTGGCAGTGGGTGGAACGTGAAATACCCTCTTCGCTGTCCCGAACACTAAATTTGTTATTATGATTCGCGCTTTTCTGGCTGTGTGAAACGGCCCAGTGAAAACGCAGTGTGCAACTTTGAGTTTTTCCTTTCTGTTTTGAGAGGGGGCCTCCATAAGTTACGTCAGAAGCGTCCTTGGAGTCGTACTTGCACAGGTGAATTGTCGCGCTGCTTTAAAGTTTTAGCCGTGCGAAGCTAGAATGATTTATCGCGGGATTATTTTTTTTTTTTTCAATTTTAACTTTTTCATTTTCCCTCCCTCCCCTCTTTATTTCGATCGCGAGTCCCCGCAACGTGAATTACACTTCCGGGGTCGCTCAGAAACATTTTATTCTAGAAGGTAGAAATTTGGCAGTGGGTGGAACGTGAAATACCCTCTTCGCTGTCCCGAACACTAAATTTGTTATTATGATTCGCGCTTTTCTGGCTGTGTGAAACGGCCCAGTGAAAACGCAGTGTGCAACTTTGAGTTTTTCCTTTCTGTTTTGAGAGGGGGCCTCCATAAGTTACGTCAGAAGCGTCCTTGGAGTCGTACTTGCACAGGTGAATTGTCGCGCTGCTTTAAAGTTTTAGCCGTGCGAAGCTAGAATGATTTATCGCGGGATTATTTTTTTTTTTTTCAATTTTAACTTTTTCATTTTCCCTCCCTCCCCCCTTTATTTCGATCGCGAGTCCCCGCAACGTGAATTACACTTCCGGGGTCGCTCAGAAACATTTTATTCTAGAAGGTAGAAATTTGGCAGTGGGTGGAACGTGAAATACCCTCTTCGCTGTCCCGAACACTAAATTTGTTATTATGATTCGCGCTTTTCTGGCTGTGTGAAACGGCCCAGTGAAAACGCAGTGTGCAACTTTGAGTTTTTCCTTTCTGTTTTGAGAGGGGGCCTCCATAAGTTACGTCAGAAGCGTCCTTGGAGTCGTACTTGCACAGGTGAATTGTCGCGCTGCTTTAAAGTTTTAGCCGTGCGAAGCTAGAATGATTTATCGCGGGATTATTTTTTTTTTTTTTCAATTTTAACTTTTTCATTTTCCCTCCCTCCCCCCTTTATTTCGATCGCGAGTCCCCGCAACGTGAATTACACTTCCGGGGTCGCTCAGAAACATTTTATTCTAGAAGGTAGAAATTTGGCAGTGGGTGGAACGTGAAATACCCTCTTCGCTGTCCCGAACACTAAATTTGTTATTATGATTCGCGCTTTTCTGGCTGTGTGAAACGGCCCAGTGAAAACGCAGTGTGCAACTTTGAGTTTTTCCTTTCTGTTTTGAGAGGGGGCCTCCATAAGTTACGTCAGAAGCGTCCTTGGAGTCGTACTTGCACAGGTGAATTGTCGCGCTGCTTTAAAGTTTTAGCCGTGCGAAGCTAGAATGATTTATCGCGGGATTATTTTTTTTTTTTTTCAATTTTAACTTTTTCATTTTCCCTCCCTCCCCCCTTTATTTCGATCGCGAGTCCCCGCAACGTGAATTACACTTCCGGGGTCGCTCAGAAACATTTTATTCTAGAAGGTAGAAATTTGGCAGTGGGTGGAACGTGAAATACCCTCTTCGCTGTCCCGAACACTAAATTTGTTATTATGATTCGCGCTTTTCTGGCTGTGTGAAACGGCCCAGTGAAAACGCAGTGTGCAACTTTGAGTTTTTCCTTTCTGTTTTGAGAGGGGGCCTCCATAAGTTACGTCAGAAGCGTCCTTGGAGTCGTACTTGCACAGGTGAATTGTCGCGCTGCTTTAAAGTTTTAGCCGTGCGAAGCTAGAATGATTTATCGCGGGATTATTTTTTTTTTTTTTCAATTTTAACTTTTTCATTTTCCCTCCCTCCCCCCTTTATTTCGATCGCGAGTCCCCGCAACGTGAATTACACTTCCGGGGTCGCTCAGAAACATTTTATTCTAGAAGGTAGAAATTTGGCAGTGGGTGGAACGTGAAATACCCTCTTCGCTGTCCCGAACACTAAATTTGTTATTATGATTCGCGCTTTTCTGGCTGTGTGAAACGGCCCAGTGAAAACGCAGTGTGCAACTTTGAGTTTTTCCTTTCTGTTTTGAGAGGGGGCCTCCATAAGTTACGTCAGAAGCGTCCTTGGAGTCGTACTTGCACAGGTGAATTGTCGCGCTGCTTTAAAGTTTTAGCCGTGCGAAGCTAGAATGATTTATCGCGGGATTATTTTTTTTTTTTTCAATTTTAACTTTTTCATTTTCCCTCCCTCCGCTCTTTATTTCGATCGCGAGTCCCCGCAACGTGAATTACACTTCCGGGGTCGCTCAGAAACATTTTATTCTAGAAGGTAGAAATTTGGCAGTGGGTGGAACGTGAAATACCCTCTTCGCTGTCCCGAACACTAAATTTGTTATTATGATTCGCGCTTTTCTGGCTGTGTGAAACGGCCCAGTGAAAACGCAGTGTGCAACTTTGAGTTTTTCCTTTCTGTTTTGAGAGGGGGCCTCCATAAGTTACGTCAGAAGCGTCCTTGGAGTCGTACTTGCACAGGTGAATTGTCGCGCTGCTTTAAAGTTTTAGCCGTGCGAAGCTAGAATGATTTATCGCGGGATTATTTTTTTTTTTTTCAATTTTAACTTTTTCATTTTCCCTCCCTCCGCTCTTTATTTCGATCGCGAGTCCCCGCAACGTGAATTACACTTCCGGGGTCGCTCAGAAACATTTTATTCTAGAAGGTAGAAATTTGGCAGTGGGTGGAACGTGAAATACCCTCTTCGCTGTCCCGAACACTAAATTTGTTATTATGATTCGCGCTTTTCTGGCTGTGTGAAACGGCCCAGTGAAAACGCAGTGTGCAACTTTGAGTTTTTCCTTTCTGTTTTGAGAGGGGGCCTCCATAAGTTACGTCAGAAGCGTCCTTGGAGTCGTACTTGCACAGGTGAATTGTCGCGCTGCTTTAAAGTTTTAGCCGTGCGAAGCTAGAATGATTTATCGCGGGATTATTTTTTTTTTTTTTCAATTTTAACTTTTTCATTTTCCCTCCCTCCCTCCTTTATTTCGACCGCGAGTCCCCGTCACGTGAATTACACTTCCGGGGTCGCTCAGAAACATTTTATTCTAGAAGGTAGAAATTTGGCAGTGGGTGGAACGTGAAATACCCTCTTCGCTGTCCCGAACACTAAATTTGTTATTATGATTCGCGCTTTTCTGGCTGTGTGAAACGGCCCAGTGAAAGCGCAGTGTGCAACTTTGAGTTTTTCCTTTCTGTTTTGAGAGGGGGCCTCCATAAGTTACGTCAGAAGCGTCCTTGGAGTCGTACTTGCACAGGTGAATTGTCGCGCTGCTTTAAAGTTTTAGCCGTGCGAAGCTAGAATGATTTATCGCGGGATTATTTTTTTTTTTTTTTTCAATTTTAACTTTTTCATTTTCCCTCCCTCCCTCCTTTATTTCGACCGCGAGTCCCCGTCACGTGAATTACACTTCCGGGGTCGCTCAGAAACATTTTATTCTAGAAGGTAGAAATTTGGCAGTGGGTGGAACGTGAAATACCCTCTTCGCTGTCCCGAACACTAAATTTGTTATTATGATTCGCGCTTTTCTGGCTGTGTGAAACGGCCCAGTGAAAGCGCAGTGTGCAACTTTGAGTTTTTCCTTTCTGTTTTGAGAGGGGGCCTCCATAAGTTACGTCAGAAGCGTCCTTGGAGTCGTACTTGCACAGGTGAATTGTCGCGCTGCTTTAAAGTTTTAGCCGTGCGAAGCTAGAATGATTTATCGCGGGATTATTTTTTTTTTTTTTCAATTTTAACTTTTTCATTTTCCCTCCCTCCCTCCTTTATTTCGACCGCGAGTCCCCGTCACGTGAATTACACTTCCGGGGTCGCTCAGAAACATTTTATTCTAGAAGGTAGAAATTTGGCAGTGGGTGGAACGTGAAATACCCTCTTCGCTGTCCCGAACACTAAATTTGTTATTATGATTCGCGCTTTTCTGGCTGTGTGAAACGGCCCAGTGAAAGCGCAGTGTGCAACTTTGAGTTTTTCCTTTCTGTTTTGAGAGGGGGCCTCCATAAGTTACGTCAGAAGCGTCCTTGGAGTCGTACTTGCACAGGTGAATTGTCGCGCTGCTTTAAAGTTTTAGCCGTGCGAAGCTAGAATGATTTATCGCGGGATTATTTTTTTTTTTTTCAATTTTAACTTTTTCATTTTCCCTCCCTCCGCTCTTTATTTCGATCGCGAGTCCCCGCAACGTGAATTACACTTCCGGGGTCGCTCAGAAACATTTTATTCTAGAAGGTAGAAATTTGGCAGTGGGTGGAACGTGAAATACCCTCTTCGCTGTCCCGAACACTAAATTTGTTATTATGATTCGCGCTTTTCTGGCTGTGTGAAACGGCCCAGTGAAAACGCAGTGTGCAACTTTGAGTTTTTCCTTTCTGTTTTGAGAGGGGGCCTCCATAAGTTACGTCAGAAGCGTCCTTGGAGTCGTACTTGCACAGGTGAATTGTCGCGCTGCTTTAAAGTTTTAGCCGTGCGAAGCTAGAATGATTTATCGCGGGATTATTTTTTTTTTTTTTCAATTTTAACTTTTTCATTTTCCCTCCCTCCCTCCTTTATTTCGACCGCGAGTCCCCGTCACGTGAATTACACTTCCGGGGTCGCTCAGAAACATTTTATTCTAGAAGGTAGAAATTTGGCAGTGGGTGGAACGTGAAATACCCTCTTCGCTGTCCCGAACACTAAATTTGTTATTATGATTCGCGCTTTTCTGGCTGTGTGAAACGGCCCAGTGAAAGCGCAGTGTGCAACTTTGAGTTTTTCCTTTCTGTTTTGAGAGGGGGCCTCCATAAGTTACGTCAGAAGCGTCCTTGGAGTCGTACTTGCACAGGTGAATTGTCGCGCTGCTTTAAAGTTTTAGCCGTGCGAAGCTAGAATGATTTATCGCGGGATTATTTTTTTTTTTTTTTTCAATTTTAACTTTTTCATTTTCCCTCCCTCCCTCCTTTATTTCGACCGCGAGTCCCCGTCACGTGAATTACACTTCCGGGGTCGCTCAGAAACATTTTATTCTAGAAGGTAGAAATTTGGCAGTGGGTGGAACGTGAAATACCCTCTTCGCTGTCCCGAACACTAAATTTGTTATTATGATTCGCGCTTTTCTGGCTGTGTGAAACGGCCCAGTGAAAGCGCAGTGTGCAACTTTGAGTTTTTCCTTTCTGTTTTGAGAGGGGGCCTCCATAAGTTACGTCAGAAGCGTCCTTGGAGTCGTACTTGCACAGGTGAATTGTCGCGCTGCTTTAAAGTTTTAGCCGTGCGAAGCTAGAATGATTTATCGCGGGATTATTTTTTTTTTTTTTCAATTTTAACTTTTTCATTTTCCCTCCCTCCCTCCTTTATTTCGACCGCGAGTCCCCGTCACGTGAATTACACTTCCGGGGTCGCTCAGAAACATTTTATTCTAGAAGGTAGAAATTTGGCAGTGGGTGGAACGTGAAATACCCTCTTCGCTGTCCCGAACACTAAATTTGTTATTATGATTCGCGCTTTTCTGGCTGTGTGAAACGGCCCAGTGAAAGCGCAGTGTGCAACTTTGAGTTTTTACTTTCTCTTTTGAGAGGGGGCCTCCATAAGTTACGTCAGAAGCGTCCTTGGAGTCGTACTTGCACAGGTGAATTGTCGCGCTGCTTTAAAGTTTTAGCCGTGCGAAGCTAGAATGATTTATCGCGGGATTATTTTTTTTTTTTTTCAATTTTAACTTTTTCATTTTCCCTCCCTCCCTCCTTTATTTCGACCGCGAGTCCCCGTCACGTGAATTACACTTCCGGGGTCGCTCAGAAACATTTTATTCTAGAAGGTAGAAATTTGGCAGTGGGTGGAACGTGAAATACCCTCTTCGCTGTCCCGAACACTAAATTTGTTATTATGATTCGCGCTTTTCTGGCTGTGTGAAACGGCCCAGTGAAAGCGCAGTGTGCAACTTTGAGTTTTTCCTTTCTGTTTTGAGAGGGGGCCTCCATAAGTTACGTCAGAAGCGTCCTTGGAGTCGTACTTGCACAGGTGAATTGTCGCGCTGCTTTAAAGTTTTAGCCGTGCGAAGCTAGAATGATTTATCGCGGGATTATTTTTTTTTTTTTTCAATTTTAACTTTTTCATTTTCCCTCCCTCCCTCCTTTATTTCGACCGCGAGTCCCCGTCACGTGAATTACACTTCCGGGGTCGCTCAGAAACATTTTATTCTAGAAGGTAGAAATTTGGCAGTGGGTGGAACGTGAAATACCCTCTTCGCTGTCCCGAACACTAAATTTGTTATTATGATTCGCGCTTTTCTGGCTGTGTGAAACGGCCCAGTGAAAGCGCAGTGTGCAACTTTGAGTTTTTCCTTTCTGTTTTGAGAGGGGGCCTCCATAAGTTACGTCAGAAGCGTCCTTGGAGTCGTACTTGCACAGGTGAATTGTCGCGCTGCTTTAAAGTTTTAGCCGTGCGAAGCTAGAATGATTTATCGCGGGATTATTTTTTTTTTTTTTCAATTTTAACTTTTTCATTTTCCCTCCCTCCCTCCTTTATTTCGACCGCGAGTCCCCGTCACGTGAATTACACTTCCGGGGTCGCTCAGAAACATTTTATTCTAGAAGGTAGAAATTTGGCAGTGGGTGGAACGTGAAATACCCTCTTCGCTGTCCCGAACACTAAATTTGTTATTATGATTCGCGCTTTTCTGGCTGTGTGAAACGGCCCAGTGAAAGCGCAGTGTGCAACTTTGAGTTTTTACTTTCTCTTTTGAGAGGGGGCCTCCATAAGTTACGTCAGAAGCGTCCTTGGAGTCGTACTTGCACAGGTGAATTGTCGCGCTGCTTTAAAGTTTTAGCCGTGCGAAGCTAGAATGATTTATCGCGGGATTATTTTTTTTTTTTTTCAATTTTAACTTTTTCATTTTCCCTCCCTCCCTCCTTTATTTCGACCGCGAGTCCCCGTCACGTGAATTACACTTCCGGGGTCGCTCAGAAACATTTTATTCTAGAAGGTAGAAATTTGGCAGTGGGTGGAACGTGAAATACCCTCTTCGCTGTCCCGAACACTAAATTTGTTATTATGATTCGCGCTTTTCTGGCTGTGTGAAACGGCCCAGTGAAAGCGCAGTGTGCAACTTTGAGTTTTTACTTTCTCTTTTGAGAGGGGGCCTCCATAAGTTACGTCAGAAGCGTCCTTGGAGTCGTACTTGCACAGGTGAATTGTCGCGCTGCTTTAAAGTTTTAGCCGTGCGAAGCTAGAATGATTTATCGCGGGATTATTTTTTTTTTTTTTCAATTTTAACTTTTTCATTTTCCCTCCCTCCCTCCTTTATTTCGACCGCGAGTCCCCGTCACGTGAATTACACTTCCGGGGTCGCTCAGAAACATTTTATTCTAGAAGGTAGAAATTTGGCAGTGGGTGGAACGTGAAATACCCTCTTCGCTGTCCCGAACACTAAATTTGTTATTATGATTCGCGCTTTTCTGGCTGTGTGAAACGGCCCAGTGAAAGCGCAGTGTGCAACTTTGAGTTTTTACTTTCTCTTTTGAGAGGGGGCCTCCATAAGTTACGTCAGAAGCGTCCTTGGAGTCGTACTTGCACAGGTGAATTGTCGCGCTGCTTTAAAGTTTTAGCCGTGCGAAGCTAGAATGATTTATCGCGGGATTATTTTTTTTTTTTTTCAATTTTAACTTTTTCATTTTCCCTCCCTCCCTCCTTTATTTCGACCGCGAGTCCCCGTCACGTGAATTACACTTCCGGGGTCGCTCAGAAACATTTTATTCTAGAAGGTAGAAATTTGGCAGTGGGTGGAACGTGAAATACCCTCTTCGCTGTCCCGAACACTAAATTTGTTATTATGATTCGCGCTTTTCTGGCTGTGTGAAACGGCCCAGTGAAAGCGCAGTGTGCAACTTTGAGTTTTTACTTTCTCTTTTGAGAGGGGGCCTCCATAAGTTACGTCAGAAGCGTCCTTGGAGTCGTACTTGCACAGGTGAATTGTCGCGCTGCTTTAAAGTTTTAGCCGTGCGAAGCTAGAATGATTTATCGCGGGATTATTTTTTTTTTTTTTCAATTTTAACTTTTTCATTTTCCCTCCCTCCCTCCTTTATTTCGACCGCGAGTCCCCGTCACGTGAATTACACTTCCGGGGTCGCTCAGAAACATTTTATTCTAGAAGGTAGAAATTTGGCAGTGGGTGGAACGTGAAATACCCTCTTCGCTGTCCCGAACACTAAATTTGTTATTATGATTCGCGCTTTTCTGGCTGTGTGAAACGGCCCAGTGAAAGCGCAGTGTGCAACTTTGAGTTTTTACTTTCTCTTTTGAGAGGGGGCCTCCATAAGTTACGTCAGAAGCGTCCTTGGAGTCGTACTTGCACAGGTGAATTGTCGCGCTGCTTTAAAGTTTTAGCCGTGCGAAGCTAGAATGATTTATCGCGGGATTATTTTTTTTTTTTTTCAATTTTAACTTTTTCATTTTCCCTCCCTCCCTCCTTTATTTCGACCGCGAGTCCCCGTCACGTGAATTACACTTCCGGGGTCGCTCAGAAACATTTTATTCTAGAAGGTAGAAATTTGGCAGTGGGTGGAACGTGAAATACCCTCTTCGCTGTCCCGAACACTAAATTTGTTATTATGATTCGCGCTTTTCTGGCTGTGTGAAACGGCCCAGTGAAAGCGCAGTGTGCAACTTTGAGTTTTTACTTTCTCTTTTGAGAGGGGGCCTCCATAAGTTACGTCAGAAGCGTCCTTGGAGTCGTACTTGCACAGGTGAATTGTCGCGCTGCTTTAAAGTTTTAGCCGTGCGAAGCTAGAATGATTTATCGCGGGATTATTTTTTTTTTTTTTCAATTTTAACTTTTTCATTTTCCCTCCCTCCCTCCTTTATTTCGACCGCGAGTCCCCGTCACGTGAATTACACTTCCGGGGTCGCTCAGAAACATTTTATTCTAGTAGGAAGAAATTTGGCAGTGGGTGGAACGTGAAATACCCTCTTCGCTGTCCCGAACACTAAATTTGTTATTATGATTCGCGCTTTTCTGGCTGTGTGAAACGGCCCAGTGAAAGCGCAGTGTGCAACTTTGAGTTTTTACTTTCTCTTTTGAGAGGGGGCCTCCATAAGTTACGTCAGAAGCGTCCTTGGAGTCGTACTTGCACAGGTGAATTGTCGCGCTGCTTTAAAGTTTTAGCCGTGCGAAGCTAGAATGATTTATCGCGGGATTATTTTTTTTTTTTTTCAATTTTAACTTTTTCATTTTCCCTCCCTCCCCCCTTTATTTCGACCGCGAGTCCCCGTCACGTGAATTACACTTCCGGGGTCGCTCAGAAACATTTTATTCTAGAAGGTAGAAATTTGGCAGTGGGTGGAACGTGAAATACCCTCTTCGCTGTCCCGAACACTAAATTTGTTATTATGATTCGCGCTTTTCTGGCTGTGTGAAACGGCCCAGTGAAAGCGCAGTGTGCAACTTTGAGTTTTTACTTTCTCTTTTGAGAGGGGGCCTCCATAAGTTACGTCAGAAGCGTCCTTGGAGTCGTACTTGCACAGGTGAATTGTCGCGCTGCTTTAAAGTTTTAGCCGTGCGAAGCTAAAATGATTTATCGCGGGATTATTTTTTTTTTTTTTCAATTTTAACTTTTTCATTTTCCCTCCCTCCCCCCTTTATTTCGACCGCGAGTCCCCGTCACGTGAATTACACTTCCGGGGTCGCTCAGAAACATTTTATTCTAGAAGGTAGAAATTTGGCAGTGGGTGGAACGTGAAATACCCTCTTCGCTGTCCCGAACACTAAATTTGTTATTATGATTCGCGCTTTTCTGGCTGTGGGAAACGGCCCAGTGAAAGCGCAGTGTGCAACTTTGAGTTTTTACTTTCTCTTTTGAGAGGGGGCCTCCATAAGTTACGTCAGAAGCGTCCTTGGAGTCGTACTTGCACAGGTGAATTGTCGCGCTGCTTTAAAGTTTTAGCCGTGCGAAGCTAAAATGATTTATCGCGGGATTATTTTTTTTTTTTTTCAATTTTAACTTTTTCATTTTCCCTCCCTCCCCCCTTTATTTCGACCGCGAGTCCCCGTCACGTGAATTACACTTCCGGGGTCGCTCAGAAACATTTTATTCTAGAAGGTAGAAATTTGGCAGTGGGTGGAACGTGAAATACCCTCTTCGCTGTCCCGAACACTAAATTTGTTATTATGATTCGCGCTTTTCTGGCTGTGTGAAACGGCCCAGTGAAAGCGCAGTGTGCAACTTTGAGTTTTTACTTTCTCTTTTGAGAGGGGGCCTCCATAAGTTACGTCAGAAGCGTCCTTGGAGTCGTACTTGCACAGGTGAATTGTCGCGCTGCTTTAAAGTTTTAGCCGTGCGAAGCTAAAATGATTTATCGCGGGATTATTTTTTTTTTTTTTCAATTTTAACTTTTTCATTTTCCCTCCCTCCCCCCTTTATTTCGACCGCGAGTCCCCGTCACGTGAATTACACTTCCGGGGTCGCTCAGAAACATTTTATTCTAGAAGGTAGAAATTTGGCAGTGGGTGGAACGTGAAATACCCTCTTCGCTGTCCCGAACACTAAATTTGTTATTATGATTCGCGCTTTTCTGGCTGTGGGAAACGGCCCAGTGAAAGCGCAGTGTGCAACTTTGAGTTTTTACTTTCTCTTTTGAGAGGGGGCCTCCATAAGTTACGTCAGAAGCGTCCTTGGAGTCGTACTTGCACAGGTGAATTGTCGCGCTGCTTTAAAGTTTTAGCCGTGCGAAGCTAAAATGATTTATCGCGGGATTATTTTTTTTTTTTTTCAATTTTAACTTTTTCATTTTCCCTCCCTCCCTCCTTTATTTCGACCGCGAGTCCCCGTCACGTGAATTACACTTCCGGGGTCGCTCAGAAACATTTTATTCTAGAAGGTAGAAATTTGGCAGTGGGTGGAACGTGAAATACCCTCTTCGCTGTCCCGAACACTAAATTTGTTATTATGATTCGCGCTTTTCTGGCTGTGGGAAACGGCCCAGTGAAAGCGCAGTGTGCAACTTTGAGTTTTTCCTTTCTGTTTTGAGAGGGGGCCTCCATAAGTTACGTCAGAAGCGTCCTTGGAGTCGTACTTGCACAGGTGAATTGTCGCGCTGCTTTAAAGTTTTAGCCGTGCGAAGCTAGAATGATTTATCGCGGGATTATTTTTTTTTTTTTTCAATTTTAACTTTTTCATTTTCCCTCCCTCCCTCCTTTATTTCGACCGCGAGTCCCCGTCACGTGAATTACACTTCCGGGGTCGCTCAGAAACATTTTATTCTAGAAGGTAGAAATTTGGCAGTGGGTGGAACGTGAAATACCCTCTTCGCTGTCCCGAACACTAAATTTGTTATTATGATTCGCGCTTTTCTGGCTGTGGGAAACGGCCCAGTGAAAGCGCAGTGTGCAACTTTGAGTTTTTCCTTTCTGTTTTGAGAGGGGGCCTCCATAAGTTACGTCAGAAGCGTCCTTGGAGTCGTACTTGCACAGGTGAATTGTCGCGCTGCTTTAAAGTTTTAGCCGTGCGAAGCTAGAATGATTTATCGCGGGATTATTTTTTTTTTTTTCAATTTTAACTTTTTCATTTTCCCTCCCTCCCTCCTTTATTTCGACCGCGAGTCCCCGTCACGTGAATTACACTTCCGGGGTCGCTCAGAAACATTTTATTCTAGAAGGTAGAAATTTGGCAGTGGGTGGAACGTGAAATACCCTCTTCGCTGTCCCGAACACTAAATTTGTTATTATGATTCGCGCTTTTCTGGCTGTGGGAAACGGCCCAGTGAAAGCGCAGTGTGCAACTTTGAGTTTTTCCTTTCTGTTTTGAGAGGGGGCCTCCATAAGTTACGTCAGAAGCGTCCTTGGAGTCGTACTTGCACAGGTGAATTGTCGCGCTGCTTTTAAAGTTTTAGCCGTGCGAAGCTAGAATGATTTATCGCGGGATTTTTTTTTTTTTTTTCAATTTTAACTTTTTCATTTTCCCTCCCTCCCTCCTTTATTTCGACCGCGAGTCCCCGTCACGTGAATTACACTTCCGGGGTCGCTCAGAAACATTTTATTCTAGAAGGTAGAAATTTGGCAGTGGGTGGAACGTGAAATACCCTCTTCGCTGTCCCGAACACTAAATTTGTTATTATGATTCGCGCTTTTCTGGCTGTGGGAAACGGCCCAGTGAAAGCGCAGTGTGCAACTTTGAGTTTTTCCTTTCTGTTTTGAGAGGGGGCCTCCATAAGTTACGTCAGAAGCGTCCTTGGAGTCGTACTTGCACAGGTGAATTGTCGCGCTGCTTTTAAAGTTTTAGCCGTGCGAAGCTAGAATGATTTATCGCGGGATTATTTTTTTTTTTTTCAATTTTAACTTTTTCATTTTCCCTCCCTCCCTCCTTTATTTCGACCGCGAGTCCCCGTCACGTGAATTACACTTCCGGGGTCGCTCAGAAACATTTTATTCTAGAAGGTAGAAATTTGGCAGTGGGTGGAACGTGAAATACCCTCTTCGCTGTCCCGAACACTAAATTTGTTATTATGATTCGCGCTTTTCTGGCTGTGGGAAACGGCCCAGTGAAAGCGCAGTGTGCAACTTTGAGTTTTTCCTTTCTGTTTTGAGAGGGGGCCTCCATAAGTTACGTCAGAAGCGTCCTTGGAGTCGTACTTGCACAGGTGAATTGTCGCGCTGCTTTTAAAGTTTTAGCCGTGCGAAGCTAGAATGATTTATCGCGGGATTATTTTTTTTTTTTTTCAATTTTAACTTTTTCATTTTCCCTCCCTCCGCTCTTTATTTCGATCGCGAGTCCCCGTCACGTGAATTACACTTCCGGGGTCGCTCAGAAACATTTTATTCTAGAAGGTAGAAATTTGGCAGTGGGTGGAACGTGAAATACCCTCTTCGCTGTCCCGAACACTAAATTTGTTATTATGATTCGCGCTTTTCTGGCTGTGGGAAACGGCCCAGTGAAAGCGCAGTGTGCAACTTTGAGTTTTTCCTTTCTGTTTTGAGAGGGGGCCTCCATAAGTTACGTCAGAAGCGTCCTTGGAGTCGTACTTGCACAGGTGAATTGTCGCGCTGCTTTTAAAGTTTTAGCCGTGCGAAGCTAGAATGATTTATCGCGGGATTTTTTTTTTTTTTTTTTCAATTTTAACTTTTTCATTTTCCCTCCCTCCGCTCTTTATTTCGATCGCGAGTCCCCGAAACGTGAATTACACTTCCGGGGTCGCTCAGAAACATTTTATTCTAGAAGGTAGAAATTTGGCAGTGGGTGGAACGTGAAATACCCTCTTCGCTGTCCCGAACACTAAATTTGTTATTATGATTCGCGCTTTTCTGGCTGTGGGAAACGGCCCAGTGAAAGCGCAGTGTGCAACTTTGAGTTTTTCCTTTCTGTTTTGAGAGGGGGCCTCCATAAGTTACGTCAGAAGCGTCCTTGGAGTCGTACTTGCACAGGTGAATTGTCGCGCTGCTTTAAAGTTTTAGCCGTGCGAAGCTAGAATGATTTATCGCGGGATTATTTTTTTTTTTTTCAATTTTAACTTTTTCATTTTCCCTCCCTCCGCTCTTTATTTCGATCGCGAGTCCCCGAAACGTGAATTACACTTCCGGGGTCGCTCAGAAACATTTTATTCTAGAAGGTAGAAATTTGGCAGTGGGTGGAACGTGAAATACCCTCTTCGCTGTCCCGAACACTAAATTTGTTATTATGATTCGCGCTTTTCTGGCTGTGGGAAACGGCCCAGTGAAAGCGCAGTGTGCAACTTTGAGTTTTTCCTTTCTGTTTTGAGAGGGGGCCTCCATAAGTTACGTCAGAAGCGTCCTTGGAGTCGTACTTGCACAGGTGAATTGTCGCGCTGCTTTAAAGTTTTAGCCGTGCGAAGCTAGAATGATTTATCGCGGGATTATTTTTTTTTTTTTCAATTTTAACTTTTTCATTTTCCCTCCCTCCGCTCTTTATTTCGATCGCGAGTCCCCGAAACGTGAATTACACTTCCGGGGTCGCTCAGAAACATTTTATTCTAGAAGGTAGAAATTTGGCAGTGGGTGGAACGTGAAATACCCTCTTCGCTGTCCCGAACACTAAATTTGTTATTATGATTCGCGCTTTTCTGGCTGTGGGAAACGGCCCAGTGAAAGCGCAGTGTGCAACTTTGAGTTTTTCCTTTCTGTTTTGAGAGGGGGCCTCCATAAGTTACGTCAGAAGCGTCCTTGGAGTCGTACTTGCACAGGTGAATTGTCGCGCTGCTTTTAAAGTTTTAGCCGTGCGAAGCTAGAATGATTTATCGCGGGATTTTTTTTTTTTTTTTTCAATTTTAACTTTTTCATTTTCCCTCCCTCCGCTCTTTATTTCGATCGCGAGTCCCCGAAACGTGAATTACACTTCCGGGGTCGCTCAGAAACATTTTATTCTAGAAGGTAGAAATTTGGCAGTGGGTGGAACGTGAAATACCCTCTTCGCTGTCCCGAACACTAAATTTGTTATTATGATTCGCGCTTTTCAGGCTGTGGGAAACGGCCCAGTGAAAGCGCAGTGTGCAACTTTGAGTTTTTCCTTTCTGTTTTGAGAGGGGGCCTCCATAAGTTACGTCAGAAGCGTCCTTGGAGTCGTACTTGCACAGGTGAATTGTCGCGCTGCTTTTAAAGTTTTAGCCGTGCGAAGCTAGAATGATTTATCGCGGGATTTTTTTTTTTTTTTTCAATTTTAACTTTTTCATTTTCCCTCCCTCCGCTCTTTATTTCGATCGCGAGTCCCCGAAACGTGAATTACACTTCCGGGGTCGCTCAGAAACATTTTATTCTAGAAGGTAGAAATTTGGCAGTGGGTGGAACGTGAAATACCCTCTTCGCTGTCCCGAACACTAAATTTGTTATTATGATTCGCGCTTTTCAGGCTGTGGGAAACGGCCCAGTGAAAGCGCAGTGTGCAACTTTGAGTTTTTCCTTTCTGTTTTGAGAGGGGGCCTCCATAAGTTACGTCAGAAGCGTCCTTGGAGTCGTACTTGCACAGGTGAATTGTCGCGCTGCTTTTAAAGTTTTAGCCGTGCGAAGCTAGAATGATTTATCGCGGGATTTTTTTTTTTTTTTTTTCAATTTTAACTTTTTCATTTTCCCTCCCTCCGCTCTTTATTTCGATCGCGAGTCCCCGAAACGTGAATTACACTTCCGGGGTCGCTCAGAAACATTTTATTCTAGAAGGTAGAAATTTGGCAGTGGGTGAAACGTGAAATACCCTCTTCGCTGTCCCGAACACTAAATTTGTTATTATGATTCGCGCTTTTCTGGCTGTGTGAAACGGCCCAGTGAAAGCGCAGTGTGCAACTTTGAGTTTTTCCTTTCTGTTTTGAGAGGGGGCCTCCATAAGTTACGTCAGAAGCGTCCTTGGAGTCGTACTTGCACAGGTGAATTGTCGCGCTGCTTTAAAGTTTTAGCCGTGCGAAGCTAGAATGATTTATCGCGGGATTATTTTTTTTTTTTTCAATTTTAACTTTTTCATTTTCCCTCCCTCCGCTCTTTATTTCGATCGCGAGTCCCCGAAACGTGAATTACACTTCCGGGGTCGCTCAGAAACATTTTATTCTAGAAGGTAGAAATTTGGCAGTGGGTGGAACGTGAAATACCCTCTTCGCTGTCCCGAACACTAAATTTGTTATTATGATTCGCGCTTTTCAGGCTGTGGGAAACGGCCCAGTGAAAGCGCAGTGTGCAACTTTGAGTTTTTCCTTTCTGTTTTGAGAGGGGGCCTCCATAAGTTACGTCAGAAGCGTCCTTGGAGTCGTACTTGCACAGGTGAATTGTCGCGCTGCTTTAAAGTTTTAGCCGTGCGAAGCTAGAATGATTTATCGCGGGATTATTTTTTTTTTTTTCAATTTTAACTTTTTCATTTTCCCTCCCTCCGCTCTTTATTTCGATCGCGAGTCCCCGAAACGTGAATTACACTTCCGGGGTCGCTCAGAAACATTTTATTCTAGAAGGTAGAAATTTGGCAGTGGGTGGAACGTGAAATACCCTCTTCGCTGTCCCGAACACTAAATTTGTTATTATGATTCGCGCTTTTCTGGCTGTGTGAAACGGCCCAGTGAAAGCGCAGTGTGCAACTTTGAGTTTTTCCTTTCTGTTTTGAGAGGGGGCCTCCATAAGTTACGTCAGAAGCGTCCTTGGAGTCGTACTTGCACAGGTGAATTGTCGCGCTGCTTTTAAAGTTTTAGCCGTGCGAAGCTAGAATGATTTGTCGCGGGATTATTTTTTTTTTTTTCAATTTTAACTTTTTCATTTTCCCTCCCTCCGCTCTTTATTTCGATCGCGAGTCCCCGAAACGTGAATTACACTTCCGGGGTCGCTCAGAAACATTTTATTCTAGAAGGTAGAAATTTGGCAGTGGGTGGAACGTGAAATACCCTCTTCGCTGTCCCGAACACTAAATTTGTTATTATGATTCGCGCTTTTCTGGCTGTGTGAAACGGCCCAGTGAAAGCGAGTGTGCAACTTTGAGTTTTTCCTTTCTGTTTTGAGAGGGGGCCTCCATAAGTTACGTCAGAAGCGTCCTTGGAGTCGTACTTGCACAGGTGAATTGTCGCGCTGCTTTTAAAGTTTTAGCCGTGCGAAGCTAGAATGATTTATCGCGGGATTATTTTTTTTTTTTTTTCAATTTTAACTTTTTCATTTTCCCTCCCTCCGCTCTTTATTTCGATCGCGAGTCCCCGAAACGTGAATTACACTTCCGGGGTCGCTCAGAAACATTTTATTCTAGAAGGTAGAAATTTGGCAGTGGGTGGAACGTGAAATACCCTCTTCGCTGTCCCGAACACTAAATTTGTTATTATGATTCGCGCTTTTCTGGCTGTGTGAAACGGCCCAGTGAAAGCGAGTGTGCAACTTTGAGTTTTTCCTTTCTGTTTTGAGAGGGGGCCTCCATAAGTTACGTCAGAAGCGTCCTTGGAGTCGTACTTGCACAGGTGAATTGTCGCGCTGCTTTTAAAGTTTTAGCCGTGCGAAGCTAGAATGATTTATCGCGGGATTATTTTTTTTTTTTTTTTCAATTTTAACTTTTTCATTTTCCCTCCCTCCCCTCTTTATTTCGACCGCTAGCCCCCGCCACATAAATTACACTTCCGGGGTCGCTCAGAAACATTTTATTCTAGTAGGTATAAATTTGGCAGTGGGTGGAACGTGAAATACCCTCTTCGCTGCCCCGAACACTAAATTTGTTATTATGATTCGCGCTTTTCAGGCTGAGTGAAACGGCCCAGTGAAAGCGCAGTGTGCAGCTTTGAGTTTTTCCTTTCTGTTTTGAGAGGGGGCCTCCATAAGTTACGTCAGAAGCGTCCTTGGAGTCGTACTTGCACAGGTGAATTGTCGCGCTGCTTTAAAGTTTTAGCCGTGCGAAGCTAGAATGATTTGTCGCGGGATTATTTTTTTTTTTTTTCAATTTTAACTTTTTCATTTTCCCTCCCTCCCCTCTTTATTTCGACCGCTAGCCCCCGCCACATAAATTACACTTCCGGGGTCGCTCAGAAACATTTTATTCTAGTAGGTAGAAATTTGGCAGTGGGTGGAACGTGAAATACCCTCTTCGCTGTCCCGAACACTAAATTTGTTATTATGATTCGCGCTTTTCAGGCTGAGTGAAACGGCCCAGTGAAAGCGCAGTGCGCAACTTTGAGTTTTTCCTTTCTGTTTTGAGGGGGGGCCTCCATAAGTTACGTCAGAAGCGTCCTTGGAGTCGTACTTGCACAGGTGAATTGTCGCGCTGCTTTAAAGTTTTAGCCGTGCGAAGCTAGAATGATTTGTCGCGGGATTATTTTTTTTTTTTTTCAATTTTAACTTTTTCATTTTCCCTCCCTCCCCTCTTTATTTCGACCGCTAGCCCCCGCCACGTAAATTACACTTCCGGGGTCGCTCAGAAGCATTTTATTCTAGTAGGTATAAATTTGGCAGTGGGTGGAACGTGAAATACCCTCTTCGCTGTCCCGAACACTAAATTTGTTATTATGATTCGCGCTTTTCAGGCTGAGTGAAACGGCCCAGTGAAAACGCAGTGTGCAGCTTTGAGTTTTTCCTTTCTGTTTTGAGAGGGGGCCTCCATAAGTTACGTCAGAAGCGTCCTTGGAGTCGTACTTGCACAGGTGAATTGTCGCGCTGCTTTAAAGTTTTAGCCGTGCGAAGCTAGAATGATTTGTCGCGGGATTATTTTTTTTTTTTTTCAATTTTAACTTTTTCATTTTCCCTCCCTCCCTCGTTTATTTCGAGCGCGGGTCCCCGCCACGTGAATTACACTTCCGGGGTCGCTCAGAAACATTTTATTCTAGTAGGTATAAATTTGGCAGTGGGTGGAACGTGAAATACCCTCTTCGCTGTCCCGAACACTAAATTTGTTATTATGATTCGCGCTTTTCAGGCTGAGTGAAACGGCCCAGTGAAAACGCAGTGTGCAACTTTGAGTTTTTCCTTTCTGTTTTGAGAGGGGGCCTCCATAAGTTACGTCAGAAGCGTCCTTGGAGTCGTACTTGCACAGGTGAATTGTCGCGCTGCTTTAAAGTTTTAGCCGTGCGAAGCTAGAATGATTTGTCGCGGGATTATTTTTTTTTTTTTTCAATTTTAACTTTTTCATTTTCCCTCCCTCCCTCGTTTATTTCGAGCGCGGGTCCCCGCCACGTGAATTACACTTCCGGGGTCGCTCAGAAACATTTTATTCTAGTAGGTATAAATTTGGCAGTGGGTGGAACGTGAAATACCCTCTTCGCTGTCCCGAACACTAAATTTGTTATTATGATTCGC
Source organism: Ixodes scapularis (assembly GCF_016920785.2). NCBI lineage: Eukaryota > Metazoa > Arthropoda > Arachnida > Ixodida > Ixodidae > Ixodes > Ixodes scapularis. Next base: position 36,398 of record NW_024610058.1, on the reverse strand, counting down.
GCTTTTCAGGCTGAGTGAAACGGCCCAGTGAAAACGCAGTGTGCAACTTTGAGTTTTTCCTTTCTGTTTTGAGAGGGGGCCTCCATAAGTTACGTCAGAAGCGTCCTTGGAGTCGTACTTGCACAGGTGAATTGTCGCGCTGCTTTAAAGTTTTAGCCGTGCGAAGCTAGAATGATTTGTCGCGGGATTATTTTTTTTTTTTTTCAATTTTAACTTTTTCATTTTCCCTCCCTCCCTCGTTTATTTCGAGCGCGGGTCCCCGCCACGTGAATTACACTTCCGGGGTCGCTCAGAAACATTTTATTCTAGTAGGTATAAATTTGGCAGTGGGTGGAACGTGAAATACCCTCTTCGCTGTCCCGAACACTAAATTTGTTATTATGATTCGCGCTTTTCAGGCTGAGTGAAACGGCCCAGTGAAAACGCAGTGTGCAACTTTGAGTTTTTCCTTTCTGTTTTGAGAGGGGGCCTCCATAAGTTACGTCAGAAGCGTCCTTGGAGTCGTACTTGCACAGGTGAATTGTCGCGCTGCTTTAAAGTTTTAGCCGTGCGAAGCTAGAATGATTTGTCGCGGGATTATTTTTTTTTTTTTTCAATTTTAACTTTTTCATTTTCCCTCCCTCCCTCGTTTATTTCGAGCGCGGGTCCCCGCCACGTGAATTACACTTCCGGGGTCGCTCAGAAACATTTTATTCTAGTAGGTATAAATTTGGCAGTGGGTGGAACGTGAAATACCCTCTTCGCTGTCCCGAACACTAAATTTGTTATTATGATTCGCGCTTTTCAGGCTGAGTGAAACGGCCCAGTGAAAACGCAGTGTGCAACTTTGAGTTTTTCCTTTCTGTTTTGAGAGGGGGCCTCCATAAGTTACGTCAGAAGCGTCCTTGGAGTCGTACTTGCACAGGTGAATTGTCGCGCTGCTTTAAAGTTTTAGCCGTGCGAAGCTAGAATGATTTGTCGCGGGATTATTTTTTTTTTTTTTCAATTTTAACTTTTTCATTTTCCCTCCCTCCCTCGTTTATTTCGAGCGCGGGTCCCCGCCACGTGAATTACACTTCCGGGGTCGCTCAGAAACATTTTATTCTAGTAGGTAGAAATTTGGCAGTGGGTGGAACGTGAAATACCCTCTTCGCTGTCCCGAACACTAAATTTCTTATTATGATTCGCGCTTTTCTGGCTGTGTGAAACGGCCCAGTGAAAGCGCAGTGTGCAACTTTGAGTTTTTCCTTTCTGTTTTGAGAGGGGGCCTCCATAAGTTACGTCAGAAGCGTCCTTGGAGTCGTACTTGCACAGGTGAATTGTCGCGCTGCTTTAAAGTTTTAGCCGTGCGAAGCTAGAATGATTTGTCGCGGGATTATTTTTTTTTTTTTTTCAATTTTAACTTTTTCATTTTCCCTCCCTCCCCTCTTTATTTCGACCGCTAGCCCCCGCCACATAAATTACACTTCCGGGGTCGCTCAGAAACATTTTATTCTAGTAGGTATAAATTTGGCAGTGGGTGGAACGTGAAATACCCTCTTCGCTGTCCCGAACACTAAATTTGTTATTATGATTCGCGCTTTTCAGGCTGAGTGAAACGGCCCAGTGAAAGCGCAGTGTGCAGCTTTGAGTTTTTCCTTTCTGTTTTGAGAGGGGGCCTCCATAAGTTACGTCAGAAGCGTCCTTGGAGTCGTACTTGCACAGGTGAATTGTCGCGCTGCTTTTAAAGTTTTAGCCGTGCGAAGCTAGAATGATTTATCGCGGGATTATTTTTTTTTTTTTTTCAATTTTAACTTTTTCATTTTCCCTCCCTCCCCTCTTTATTTCGACCGCTAGCCCCCGCCACATAAATTACACTTCCGGGGTCGCTCAGAAACATTTTATTCTAGTAGGTATAAATTTGGCAGTGGGTGGAACGTGAAATACCCTCTTCGCTGTCCCGAACACTAAATTTGTTATTATGATTCGCGCTTTTCAGGCTGAGTGAAACGGCCCAGTGAAAGCGCAGTGTGCAGCTTTGAGTTTTTCCTTTCTGTTTTGAGAGGGGGCCTCCATAAGTTACGTCAGAAGCGTCCTTGGAGTCGTACTTGCACAGGTGAATTGTCGCGCTGCTTTTAAAGTTTTAGCCGTTCGAAGCTAGAATGATTTATCGTGGGATTATTTTTTTTTTTTTCAATTTCAACTTTTTCATTTTCCCTCCCTCCCTCGTTTATTTCGAGCGCGAGTCCCCGCCACGTGAATTACACTTCCGGGGTCGCTCAGAAACATTTTATTCTAGTAGGTATAAATTTGGCAGTGGGTGGAACGTGAAATACCCTCTTCGCTGTCCCGAACACTAAATTTGTTATTATGAATCGCGCTTTTCAGGCTGAGTGAAACGGCCCAGTGAAAACGCAGTGTGCAACTTTGAGTTTTTACCTTCTGTTTTGAGAGGGGGCCTCCATAAGTTACGTCAGAAGCGTCCTTGGAGTCGTACTTGCACAGGTGAATTGTCGCGCTTCTTTAAAGTTTTAGCCGTTCGAAGCTAGAATGATTTATCGTGGGATTATTTTTTTTTTTTTCAATTTCAACTTTTTCATTTTCCCTCCCTCCCTCGTTTATTTCGAGCGCGAGTCCCCGCCACGTGAATTACACTTCCGGGGTCGCTCAGAAACATTTTATTCTAGTAGATATAAATTTGGCAGCGGGTGGAACGTGAAATACCCTCTTCGCTGTCCCGAACACTAAATTTGTTATTATGAATCGCGCTTTTCAGGCTGAGTGAAACGGCCCAGTGAAAACGCAGTGTGCAACTTTGAGTTTTTCCTTTCTGTTTTGAGAGGGGGCCTCCATAAGTTACGTCAGAAGCGTCCTTGGAGTCGTACTTGCACAGGTGAATTGTCGCGCTGCTTTTAAAGTTTTAGCCGTTCGAAGCTAGAATGATTTATCGTGGGATTATTTTTTTTTTTTTCAATTTCAACTTTTTCATTTTCCCTCCCTCCCCTCTTTATTTCGACCGCTAGCCCCCGCCACGTGAATTACACTTCCGGGGTCGCTCAGAAACATTTTATTCTAGTAGGTAGAAATTTGGCAGTGGGTGGAACGTGAAATACCCTCTTCGCTGTCCCGAACACTAAATTTCTTATTATGATTCGCGCTTTTCTGGCTGTGTGAAACGGCCCAGTGAAAGCGCAGTGTGCAACTTTGAGTTTTTCCTTTCTGTTTTGAGAGGGGGCCTCCATAAGTTACGTCAGAAGCGTCCTTGGAGTCGTACTTGCACAGGTGAATTGTCGCGCTGCTTTTAAAGTTTTAGCCGTGCGAAGCTAGAATGATTTATCGCGGGATTATTTTTTTTTTTTTTTCAATTTTAACTTTTTCATTTTCCCTCCCTCCCCTCTTTATTTCGACCGCTAGCCCCCGCCACATAAATTACACTTCCCGGGGTCGCTCAGAAACATTTTATTCTAGTAGGTATAAATTTGGCAGTGGGTGGAACGTGAAATACCCTCTTCGCTGTCCCGAACACTAAATTTGTTATTATGATTCGCGCTTTTCAGGCTGAGTGAAACGGCCCAGTGAAAGCGCAGTGTGCAGCTTTGAGTTTTTCCTTTCTGTTTTGAGAGGGGGCCTCCATAAGTTACGTCAGAAGCGTCCTTGGAGTCGTACTTGCACAGGTGAATTGTCGCGCTGCTTTTAAAGTTTTAGCCGTGCGAAGCTAGAATGATTTATCGCGGAATTATTTTTTTTTTTTTCAATTTTAACTTTTTCATTTTCCCTCCCTCCCTCGTTTATTTCGACCGCTAGCCCCCGCCACATAAATTACACTTCCGGGGTCGCTCAGAAACATTTTATTCTAGTAGGTATAAATTTGGCAGTGGGTGGAACGTGAAATACCCTCTTCGCTGTCCCGAACACTAAATTTGTTATTATGAATCGCGCTTTTCAGGCTGAGTGAAACGGCCCAGTGAAAACGCAGTGTGCAACTTTGAGTTTTTACCTTCTGTTTTGAGAGGGGGCCTCCATAAGTTACGTCAGAAGCGTCCTTGGAGTCGTACTTGCACAGGTGAATTGTCGCGCTTCTTTAAAGTTTTAGCCGTTCGAAGCTAGAATGATTTATCGTGGGATTATTTTTTTTTTTTTCAATTTCAACTTTTTCATTTTCCCTCCCTCCCTCGTTTATTTCGAGCGCGAGTCCCCGCCACGTGAATTACACTTCCGGGGTCGCTCAGAAACATTTTATTCTAGTAGATATAAATTTGGCAGCGGGTGGAACGTGAAATACCCTCTTCGCTGTCCCGAACACTAAATTTGTTATTATGAATCGCGCTTTTCAGGCTGAGTGAAACGGCCCAGTGAAAACGCAGTGTGCAACTTTGAGTTTTTACCTTCTGTTTTGAGAGGGGGCCTCCATAAGTTACGTCAGAAGCGTCCTTGGAGTCGTACTTGCACAGGTGAATTGTCGCGCTTCTTTAAAGTTTTAGCCGTTCGAAGCTAGAATGATTTATCGTGGGATTATTTTTTTTTTTTTCAATTTCAACTTTTTCATTTTCCCTCCCTCCCTCGTTTATTTCGAGCGCGAGTCCCCGCCACGTGAATTACACTTCCGGGGTCGCTCAGAAACATTTTATTCTAGTAGATATAAATTTGGCAGCGGGTGGAACGTGAAATACCCTCTTCGCTGTCCCGAACACTAAATTTGTTATTATGATTCGCGCTTTTCAGGCTGAGTGAAACGGCCCAGTGAAAACGCAGTGTGCAACTTTGAGTTTTTACCTTCTGTTTTGAGAGGGGGCCTCCATAAGTTACGTCAGAAGCGTCCTTGGAGTCGTACTTGCACAGGTGAATTGTCGCACTTCTTTAAAGTTTTAGCCGTTCGAAGCTAGAATGATTTATCGTGGGATTATTTTTTTTTTTTTCAATTTCAACTTTTTCATTTTCCCTCCCTCCCTCGTTTATTTCGACCGCTAGCCCCCGCCACATAAATTACACTTCCGGGGTCGCTCAGAAACATTTTATTCTAGTAGGTATAAATTTGGCAGTGGGTGGAACGTGAAATACCCTCTTCGCTGTCCCGAACACTAAATTTGTTATTATGAATCGCGCTTTTCAGGCTGAGTGAAACGGCCCAGTGAAAACGCAGTGTGCAACTTTGAGTTTTTACCTTCTGTTTTGAGAGGGGGCCTCCATAAGTTACGTCAGAAGCGTCCTTGGAGTCGTACTTGCACAGGTGAATTGTCGCACTTCTTTAAAGTTTTAGCCGTTCGAAGCTAGAATGATTTATCGTGGGATTATTTTTTTTTTTTTCAATTTTAACTTTTTCATTTTCCCTCCCTCCCTCGTTTATTTCGACCGCTAGCCCCCGCCACATAAATTACACTTCCGGGGTCGCTCAGAAACATTTTATTCTAGTAGGTATAAATTTGGCAGTGGGTGGAACGTGAAATACCCTCTTCGCTGTCCCGAACACTAAATTTGTTATTATGAATCGCGCTTTTCAGGCTGAGTGAAACGGCCCAGTGAAAACGCAGTGTGCAACTTTGAGTTTTTACCTTCTGTTTTGAGAGGGGGCCTCCATAAGTTACGTCAGAAGCGTCCTTGGAGTCGTACTTGCACAGGTGAATTGTCGCGCTTCTTTAAAGTTTTAGCCGTTCGAAGCTAGAATGATTTATCGTGGGATTATTTTTTTTTTTTTCAATTTCAACTTTTTCATTTTCCCTCCCTCCCTCGTTTATTTCGAGCGCGAGTCCCCGCCACGTGAATTACACTTCCGGGGTCGCTCAGAAACATTTTATTCTAGTAGATATAAATTTGGCAGCGGGTGGAACGTGAAATACCCTCTTCGCTGTCCCGAACACTAAATTTGTTATTATGAATCGCGCTTTTCAGGCTGAGTGAAACGGCCCAGTGAAAACGCAGTGTGCAACTTTGAGTTTTTACCTTCTGTTTTGAGAGGGGGCCTCCATAAGTTACGTCAGAAGCGTCCTTGGAGTCGTACTTGCACAGGTGAATTGTCGCGCTTCTTTAAAGTTTTAGCCGTTCGAAGCTAGAATGATTTATCGTGGGATTATTTTTTTTTTTTTCAATTTCAACTTTTTCATTTTCCCTCCCTCCCTCGTTTATTTCGAGCGCGAGTCCCCGCCACGTGAATTACACTTCCGGGGTCGCTCAGAAACATTTTATTCTAGTAGATATAAATTTGGCAGCGGGTGGAACGTGAAATACCCTCTTCGCTGTCCCGAACACTAAATTTGTTATTATGATTCGCGCTTTTCAGGCTGAGTGAAACGGCCCAGTGAAAACGCAGTGTGCAACTTTGAGTTTTTACCTTCTGTTTTGAGAGGGGGCCTCCATAAGTTACGTCAGAAGCGTCCTTGGAGTCGTACTTGCACAGGTGAATTGTCGCACTTCTTTAAAGTTTTAGCCGTTCGAAGCTAGAATGATTTATCGTGGGATTATTTTTTTTTTTTTCAATTTCAACTTTTTCATTTTCCCTCCCTCCCTCGTTTATTTCGAGCGCGAGTCCCCGCCACGTGAATTACACTTCCGGGGTCGCTCAGAAACATTTTATTCTAGTAGATATAAATTTGGCAGCGGGTGGAACGTGAAATACCCTCTTCGCTGTCCCGAACACTAAATTTGTTATTATGAATCGCGCTTTTCAGGCTGAGTGAAACGGCCCAGTGAAAACGCAGTGTGCAACTTTGAGTTTTTACCTTCTGTTTTGAGAGGGGGCCTCCATAAGTTACGTCAGAAGCGTCCTTGGAGTCGTACTTGCACAGGTGAATTGTCGCACTTCTTTAAAGTTTTAGCCGTTCGAAGCTAGAATGATTTATCGTGGGATTATTTTTTTTTTTTTCAATTTCAACTTTTTCATTTTCCCTCCCTCCCTCGTTTATTTCGAGCGCGAGTCCCCGCCACGTGAATTACACTTCCGGGGTCGCTCAGAAACATTTTATTCTAGTAGATATAAATTTGGCAGCGGGTGGAACGTGAAATACCCTCTTCGCTGTCCCGAACACTAAATTTGTTATTATGATTCGCGCTTTTCAGGCTGAGTGAAACGGCCCAGTGAAAACGCAGTGTGCAACTTTGAGTTTTTACCTTCTGTTTTGAGAGGGGGCCTCCATAAGTTACGTCAGAAGCGTCCTTGGAGTCGTACTTGCACAGGTGAATTGTCGCGCTTCTTTAAAGTTTTAGCCGTTCGAAGCTAGAATGATTTATCGTGGGATTATTTTTTTTTTTTTCAATTTCAACTTTTTCATTTTCCCTCCCTCCCTCGTTTATTTCGAGCGCGAGTCCCCGCCACGTGAATTACACTTCCGGGGTCGCTCAGAAACATTTTATTCTAGTAGATATAAATTTGGCAGCGGGTGGAACGTGAAATACCCTCTTCGCTGTCCCGAACACTAAATTTGTTATTATGAATCGCGCTTTTCAGGCTGAGTGAAACGGCCCAGTGAAAACGCAGTGTGCAACTTTGAGTTTTTACCTTCTGTTTTGAGAGGGGGCCTCCATAAGTTACGTCAGAAGCGTCCTTGGAGTCGTACTTGCACAGGTGAATTGTCGCGCTTCTTTAAAGTTTTAGCCGTTCGAAGCTAGAATGATTTATCGCGGGATTATTTTTTTTTTTTTCAATTTCAACTTTTTCATTTTCCCTCCCTCCCTCGTTTATTTCGAGCGCGAGTCCCCGCCACGTGAATTACACTTCCGGGGTCGCTCAGAAACATTTTATTCTAGTAGATATAAATTTGGCAGCGGGTGGAACGTGAAATACCCTCTTCGCTGTCCCGAACACTAAATTTGTTATTATGAATCGCGCTTTTCAGGCTGAGTGAAACGGCCCAGTGAAAACGCAGTGTGCAACTTTGAGTTTTTACCTTCTGTTTTGAGAGGGGGCCTCCATAAGTTACGTCAGAAGCGTCCTTGGAGTCGTACTTGCACAGGTGAATTGTCGCACTTCTTTAAAGTTTTAGCCGTTCGAAGCTAGAATGATTTATCGCGGGATTATTTTTTTTTTTTTCAATTTCAACTTTTTCATTTTCCCTCCCTCCCTCGTTTATTTCGAGCGCGAGTCCCCGCCACGTGAATTACACTTCCGGGGTCGCTCAGAAACATTTTATTCTAGTAGATATAAATTTGGCAGCGGGTGGAACGTGAAATACCCTCTTCGCTGTCCCGAACACTAAATTTGTTATTATGAATCGCGCTTTTCAGGCTGAGTGAAACGGCCCAGTGAAAACGCAGTGTGCAACTTTGAGTTTTTACCTTCTGTTTTGAGAGGGGGCCTCCATAAGTTACGTCAGAAGCGTCCTTGGAGTCGTACTTGCACAGGTGAATTGTCGCGCTTCTTTAAAGTTTTAGCCGTTCGAAGCTAGAATGATTTATCGTGGGATTATTTTTTTTTTTTTCAATTTCAACTTTTTCATTTTCCCTCCCTCCCTCGTTTATTTCGAGCGCGAGTCCCCGCCACGTGAATTACACTTCCGGGGTCGCTCAGAAACATTTTATTCTAGTAGATATAAATTTGGCAGCGGGTGGAACGTGAAATACCCTCTTCGCTGTCCCGAACACTAAATTTGTTATTATGAATCGCGCTTTTCAGGCTGAGTGAAACGGCCCAGTGAAAACGCAGTGCGCAACTTTGAGTTTTTACCTTCTGTTTTGAGAGGGGGCCTCCATAAGTTACGTCAGAAGCGTCCTTGGAGTCGTACTTGCACAGGTGAATTGTCGCACTTCTTTAAAGTTTTAGCCGTTCGAAGCTAGAATGATTTATCGCGGGATTATTTTTTTTTTTTTCAATTTCAACTTTTTCATTTTCCCTCCCTCCCTCGTTTATTTCGAGCGCGAGTCCCCGCCACGTGAATTACACTTCCGGGGTCGCTCAGAAACATTTTATTCTAGTAGATATAAATTTGGCAGCGGGTGGAACGTGAAATACCCTCTTCGCTGTCCCGAACACTAAATTTGTTATTATGAATCGCGCTTTTCAGGCTGAGTGAAACGGCCCAGTGAAAACGCAGTGTGCAACTTTGAGTTTTTACCTTCTGTTTTGAGAGGGGGCCTCCATAAGTTACGTCAGAAGCGTCCTTGGAGTCGTACTTGCACAGGTGAATTGTCGCACTTCTTTAAAGTTTTAGCCGTTCGAAGCTAGAATGATTTATCGCGGGATTATTTTTTTTTTTTTCAATTTCAACTTTTTCATTTTCCCTCCCTCCCTCGTTTATTTCGAGCGCGAGTCCCCGCCACGTGAATTACACTTCCGGGGTCGCTCAGAAACATTTTATTCTAGTAGATATAAATTTGGCAGCGGGTGGAACGTGAAATACCCTCTTCGCTGTCCCGAACACTAAATTTGTTATTATGAATCGCGCTTTTCAGGCTGAGTGAAACGGCCCAGTGAAAACGCAGTGTGCAACTTTGAGTTTTTACCTTCTGTTTTGAGAGGGGGCCTCCATAAGTTACGTCAGAAGCGTCCTTGGAGTCGTACTTGCACAGGTGAATTGTCGCGCTTCTTTAAAGTTTTAGCCGTTCGAAGCTAGAATGATTTATCGTGGGATTATTTTTTTTTTTTTCAATTTCAACTTTTTCATTTTCCCTCCCTCCCTCGTTTATTTCGAGCGCGAGTCCCCGCCACGTGAATTACACTTCCGGGGTCGCTCAGAAACATTTTATTCTAGTAGATATAAATTTGGCAGCGGGTGGAACGTGAAATACCCTCTTCGCTGTCCCGAACACTAAATTTGTTATTATGAATCGCGCTTTTCAGGCTGAGTGAAACGGCCCAGTGAAAACGCAGTGCGCAACTTTGAGTTTTTCCTTTCTCTTTTGAGAGGGGGCCTCCATAAGTTACGTCAGAAGCGTCCTTGGAGTCGTACTTGCACAGGTGAATTGTCGCACTTCTTTAAAGTTTTAGCCGTTCGAAGCTAGAATGATTTATCGCGGGATTATTTTTTTTTTTTTCAATTTCAACTTTTTCATTTTCCCTCCCTCCCCTCTTTATTTCGACCGCGAGTCCCCGCCACGTGAATTACACTTCCGGGGTCGCTCAGAAACATTTTATTCTAGTAGATATAAATTTGGCAGCGGGTGGAACGTGAAATACCCTCTTCGCTGTCCCGAACACTAAATTTGTTATTATGATTCGCGCTTTTCAGGCTGAGTGAAACGGCCCAGTGAAAACGCAGTGCGCAACTTTGAGTTTTTCCTTTCTCTTTTGAGAGGGGGCCTCCATAAGTTACGTCAGAAGCGTCCTTGGAGTCGTACTTGCACAGGTGAATTGTCGCACTTCTTTAAAGTTTTAGCCGTTCGAAGCTAGAATGATTTATCGCGGGATTATTTTTTTTTTTTTCAATTTCAACTTTTTCATTTTCCCTCCCTCCCCTCTTTATTTCGACCGCGAGTCCCCGCCACGTGAATTACACTTCCGGGGTCGCTCAGAAACATTTTATTCTAGTAGATATAAATTTGGCAGCGGGTGGAACGTGAAATACCCTCTTCGCTGTCCCGAACACTAAATTTGTTATTATGAATCGCGCTTTTCAGGCTGAGTGAAACGGCCCAGTGAAAACGCAGTGCGCAACTTTGAGTTTTTCCTTTCTCTTTTGAGAGGGGGCCTCCATAAGTTACGTCAGAAGCGTCCTTGGAGTCGTACTTGCACAGGTGAATTGTCGCACTTCTTTAAAGTTTTAGCCGTTCGAAGCTAGAATGATTTATCGCGGGATTATTTTTTTTTTTTTCAATTTCAACTTTTTCATTTTCCCTCCCTCCCCTCTTTATTTCGACCGCGAGTCCCCGCCACGTGAATTACACTTCCGGGGTCGCTCAGAAACATTTTATTCTAGTAGATATAAATTTGGCAGCGGGTGGAACGTGAAATACCCTCTTCGCTGTCCCGAACACTAAATTTGTTATTATGATTCGCGCTTTTCAGGCTGAGTGAAACGGCCCAGTGAAAACGCAGTGTGCAACTTTGAGTTTTTCCTTTCTCTTTTGAGAGGGGGCCTCCATAAGTTACGTCAGAAGCGTCCTTGGAGTCGTACTTGCACAGGTGAATTGTCGCACTTCTTTAAAGTTTTAGCCGTTCGAAGCTAGAATGATTTATCGCGGGATTATTTTTTTTTTTTTCAATTTCAACTTTTTCATTTTCCCTCCCTCCCTCGTTTATTTCGAGCGCGAGTCCCCGCCACGTGAATTACACTTCCGGGGTCGCTCAGAAACATTTTATTCTAGTAGATATAAATTTGGCAGCGGGTGGAACGTGAAATACCCTCTTCGCTGTCCCGAACACTAAATTTGTTATTATGAATCGCGCTTTTCAGGCTGAGTGAAACGGCCCAGTGAAAACGCAGTGTGCAACTTTGAGTTTTTACCTTCTGTTTTGAGAGGGGGCCTCCATAAGTTACGTCAGAAGCGTCCTTGGAGTCGTACTTGCACAGGTGAATTGTCGCACTTCTTTAAAGTTTTAGCCGTTCGAAGCTAGAATGATTTATCGCGGGATTATTTTTTTTTTTTCAATTTCAACTTTTTCATTTTCCCTCCCTCCCTCGTTTATTTCGAGCGCGAGTCCCCGCCACGTGAATTACACTTCCGGGGTCGCTCAGAAACATTTTATTCTAGTAGATATAAATTTGGCAGCGGGTGGAACGTGAAATACCCTCTTCGCTGTCCCGAACACTAAATTTGTTATTATGAATCGCGCTTTTCAGGCTGAGTGAAACGGCCCAGTGAAAACGCAGTGTGCAACTTTGAGTTTTTACCTTCTGTTTTGAGAGGGGGCCTCCATAAGTTACGTCAGAAGCGTCCTTGGAGTCGTACTTGCACAGGTGAATTGTCGCGCTTCTTTAAAGTTTTAGCCGTTCGAAGCTAGAATGATTTATCGTGGGATTATTTTTTTTTTTTTCAATTTCAACTTTTTCATTTTCCCTCCCTCCCTCGTTTATTTCGAGCGCGAGTCCCCGCCACGTGAATTACACTTCCGGGGTCGCTCAGAAACATTTTATTCTAGTAGATATAAATTTGGCAGCGGGTGGAACGTGAAATACCCTCTTCGCTGTCCCGAACACTAAATTTGTTATTATGAATCGCGCTTTTCAGGCTGAGTGAAACGGCCCAGTGAAAACGCAGTGCGCAACTTTGAGTTTTTCCTTTCTCTTTTGAGAGGGGGCCTCCATAAGTTACGTCAGAAGCGTCCTTGGAGTCGTACTTGCACAGGTGAATTGTCGCACTTCTTTAAAGTTTTAGCCGTTCGAAGCTAGAATGATTTATCGTGGGATTATTTTTTTTTTTTTCAATTTCAACTTTTTCATTTTCCCTCCCTCCCTCGTTTATTTCGAGCGCGAGTCCCCGCCACGTGAATTACACTTCCGGGGTCGCTCAGAAACATTTTATTCTAGTAGATATAAATTTGGCAGCGGGTGGAACGTGAAATACCCTCTTCGCTGTCCCGAACACTAAATTTGTTATTATGATTCGCGCTTTTCAGGCTGAGTGAAACGGCCCAGTGAAAACGCAGTGCGCAACTTTGAGTTTTTCCTTTCTCTTTTGAGAGGGGGCCTCCATAAGTTACGTCAGAAGCGTCCTTGGAGTCGTACTTGCACAGGTGAATTGTCGCACTTCTTTAAAGTTTTAGCCGTTCGAAGCTAGAATGATTTATCGCGGGATTATTTTTTTTTTTTTCAATTTCAACTTTTTCATTTTCCCTCCCTCCCTCGTTTATTTCGAGCGCGAGTCCCCGCCACGTGAATTACACTTCCGGGGTCGCTCAGAAACATTTTATTCTAGTAGATATAAATTTGGCAGCGGGTGGAACGTGAAATACCCTCTTCGCTGTCCCGAACACTAAATTTGTTATTATGAATCGCGCTTTTCAGGCTGAGTGAAACGGCCCAGTGAAAACGCAGTGTGCAACTTTGAGTTTTTACCTTCTGTTTTGAGAGGGGGCCTCCATAAGTTACGTCAGAAGCGTCCTTGGAGTCGTACTTGCACAGGTGAATTGTCGCACTTCTTTAAAGTTTTAGCCGTTCGAAGCTAGAATGATTTATCGCGGGATTATTTTTTTTTTTTCAATTTCAACTTTTTCATTTTCCCTCCCTCCCTCGTTTATTTCGAGCGCGAGTCCCCGCCACGTGAATTACACTTCCGGGGTCGCTCAGAAACATTTTATTCTAGTAGATATAAATTTGGCAGCGGGTGGAACGTGAAATACCCTCTTCGCTGTCCCGAACACTAAATTTGTTATTATGAATCGCGCTTTTCAGGCTGAGTGAAACGGCCCAGTGAAAACGCAGTGTGCAACTTTGAGTTTTTCCTTTCTCTTTTGAGAGGGGGCCTCCATAAGTTACGTCAGAAGCGTCCTTGGAGTCGTACTTGCACAGGTGAATTGTCGCACTTCTTTAAAGTTTTAGCCGTTCGAAGCTAGAATGATTTATCGCGGGATTATTTTTTTTTTTTTCAATTTCAACTTTTTCATTTTCCCTCCCTCCCTCGTTTATTTCGAGCGCGAGTCCCCGCCACGTGAATTACACTTCCGGGGTCGCTCAGAAACATTTTATTCTAGTAGATATAAATTTGGCAGCGGGTGGAACGTGAAATACCCTCTTCGCTGTCCCGAACACTAAATTTGTTATTATGAATCGCGCTTTTCAGGCTGAGTGAAACGGCCCAGTGAAAACGCAGTGTGCAACTTTGAGTTTTTACCTTCTGTTTTGAGAGGGGGCCTCCATAAGTTACGTCAGAAGCGTCCTTGGAGTCGTACTTGCACAGGTGAATTGTCGCACTTCTTTAAAGTTTTAGCCGTTCGAAGCTAGAATGATTTATCGCGGGATTATTTTTTTTTTTTCAATTTCAACTTTTTCATTTTCCCTCCCTCCCTCGTTTATTTCGAGCGCGAGTCCCCGCCACGTGAATTACACTTCCGGGGTCGCTCAGAAACATTTTATTCTAGTAGATATAAATTTGGCAGCGGGTGGAACGTGAAATACCCTCTTCGCTGTCCCGAACACTAAATTTGTTATTATGATTCGCGCTTTTCAGGCTGAGTGAAACGGCCCAGTGAAAACGCAGTGCGCAACTTTGAGTTTTTCCTTTCTCTTTTGAGAGGGGGCCTCCATAAGTTACGTCAGAAGCGTCCTTGGAGTCGTACTTGCACAGGTGAATTGTCGCGCTTCTTTAAAGTTTTAGCCGTTCGAAGCTAGAATGATTTATCGTGGGATTATTTTTTTTTTTTCAATTTCAACTTTTTCATTTTCCCTCCCTCCCTCGTTTATTTCGAGCGCGAGTCCCCGCCACGTGAATTACACTTCCGGGGTCGCTCAGAAACATTTTATTCTAGTAGATATAAATTTGGCAGCGGGTGGAACGTGAAATACCCTCTTCGCTGTCCCGAACACTAAATTTGTTATTATGAATCGCGCTTTTCAGGCTGAGTGAAACGGCCCAGTGAAAACGCAGTGTGCAACTTTGAGTTTTTCCTTTCTCTTTTGAGAGGGGGCCTCCATAAGTTACGTCAGAAGCGTCCTTGGAGTCGTACTTGCACAGGTGAATTGTCGCACTTCTTTAAAGTTTTAGCCGTTCGAAGCTAGAATGATTTATCGCGGGATTATTTTTTTTTTTTTCAATTTCAACTTTTTCATTTTCCCTCCCTCCCTCGTTTATTTCGAGCGCGAGTCCCCGCCACGTGAATTACACTTCCGGGGTCGCTCAGAAACATTTTATTCTAGTAGATATAAATTTGGCAGCGGGTGGAACGTGAAATACCCTCTTCGCTGTCCCGAACACTAAATTTGTTATTATGATTCGCGCTTTTCAGGCTGAGTGAAACGGCCCAGTGAAAACGCAGTGCGCAACTTTGAGTTTTTCCTTTCTCTTTTGAGAGGGGGCCTCCATAAGTTACGTCAGAAGCGTCCTTGGAGTCGTACTTGCACAGGTGAATTGTCGCGCTTCTTTAAAGTTTTAGCCGTTCGAAGCTAGAATGATTTATCGTGGGATTATTTTTTTTTTTTCAATTTCAACTTTTTCATTTTCCCTCCCTCCCTCGTTTATTTCGAGCGCGAGTCCCCGCCACGTGAATTACACTTCCGGGGTCGCTCAGAAACATTTTATTCTAGTAGATATAAATTTGGCAGCGGGTGGAACGTGAAATACCCTCTTCGCTGTCCCGAACACTAAATTTGTTATTATGAATCGCGCTTTTCAGGCTGAGTGAAACGGCCCAGTGAAAACGCAGTGTGCAACTTTGAGTTTTTCCTTTCTCTTTTGAGAGGGGGCCTCCATAAGTTACGTCAGAAGCGTCCTTGGAGTCGTACTTGCACAGGTGAATTGTCGCACTTCTTTAAAGTTTTAGCCGTTCGAAGCTAGAATGATTTATCGCGGGATTATTTTTTTTTTTTTCAATTTCAACTTTTTCATTTTCCCTCCCTCCCTCGTTTATTTCGAGCGCGAGTCCCCGCCACGTGAATTACACTTCCGGGGTCGCTCAGAAACATTTTATTCTAGTAGATATAAATTTGGCAGCGGGTGGAACGTGAAATACCCTCTTCGCTGTCCCGAACACTAAATTTGTTATTATGAATCGCGCTTTTCAGGCTGAGTGAAACGGCCCAGTGAAAACGCAGTGTGCAACTTTGAGTTTTTACCTTCTGTTTTGAGAGGGGGCCTCCATAAGTTACGTCAGAAGCGTCCTTGGAGTCGTACTTGCACAGGTGAATTGTCGCGCTTCTTTAAAGTTTTAGCCGTTCGAAGCTAGAATGATTTATCGTGGGATTATTTTTTTTTTTTTCAATTTCAACTTTTTCATTTTCCCTCCCTCCCTCGTTTATTTCGAGCGCGAGTCCCCGCCACGTGAATTACACTTCCGGGGTCGCTCAGAAACATTTTATTCTAGTAGATATAAATTTGGCAGCGGGTGGAACGTGAAATACCCTCTTCGCTGTCCCGAACACTAAATTTGTTATTATGAATCGCGCTTTTCAGGCTGAGTGAAACGGCCCAGTGAAAACGCAGTGTGCAACTTTGAGTTTTTACCTTCTGTTTTGAGAGGGGGCCTCCATAAGTTACGTCAGAAGCGTCCTTGGAGTCGTACTTGCACAGGTGAATTGTCGCACTTCTTTAAAGTTTTAGCCGTTCGAAGCTAGAATGATTTATCGCGGGATTATTTTTTTTTTTTTTCAATTTCAACTTTTTCATTTTCCCTCCCTCCCTCGTTTATTTCGAGCGCGAGTCCCCGCCACGTGAATTACACTTCCGGGGTCGCTCAGAAACATTTTATTCTAGTAGATATAAATTTGGCAGCGGGTGGAACGTGAAATACCCTCTTCGCTGTCCCGAACACTAAATTTGTTATTATGAATCGCGCTTTTCAGGCTGAGTGAAACGGCCCAGTGAAAACGCAGTGCGCAACTTTGAGTTTTTACCTTCTGTTTTGAGAGGGGGCCTCCATAAGTTACGTCAGAAGCGTCCTTGGAGTCGTACTTGCACAGGTGAATTGTCGCACTTCTTTAAAGTTTTAGCCGTTCGAAGCTAGAATGATTTATCGCGGGATTATTTTTTTTTTTTTCAATTTCAACTTTTTCATTTTCCCTCCCTCCCTCGTTTATTTCGAGCGCGAGTCCCCGCCACGTGAATTACACTTCCGGGGTCGCTCAGAAACATTTTATTCTAGTAGGTATAAATTTGGCAGCGGGTGGAACGTGAAATACCCTCTTCGCTGTCCCGAACACTAAATTTGTTATTATGAATCGCGCTTTTCAGGCTGAGTGAAACGGCCCAGTGAAAACGCAGTGCGCAACTTTGAGTTTTTCCTTTCTCTTTTGAGAGGGGGCCTCCATAAGTTACGTCAGAAGCGTCCTTGGAGTCGTACTTGCACAGGTGAATTGTCGCACTTCTTTAAAGTTTTAGCCGTTCGAAGCTAGAATGATTTATCGCGGGATTATTTTTTTTTTTTTCAATTTCAACTTTTTCATTTTCCCTCCCTCCCTCGTTTATTTCGAGCGCGAGTCCCCGCCACGTGAATTACACTTCCGGGGTCGCTCAGAAACATTTTATTCTAGTAGGTATAAATTTGGCAGCGGGTGGAACGTGAAATACCCTCTTCGCTGTCCCGAACACTAAATTTGTTATTATGAATCGCGCTTTTCAGGCTGAGTGAAACGGCCCAGTGAAAACGCAGTGCGCAACTTTGAGTTTTTACCTTCTGTTTTGAGAGGGGGCCTCCATAAGTTACGTCAGAAGCGTCCTTGGAGTCGTACTTGCACAGGTGAATTGTCGCACTTCTTTAAAGTTTTAGCCGTTCGAAGCTAGAATGATTTATCGCGGGATTATTTTTTTTTTTTCAATTTCAACTTTTTCATTTTCCCTCCCTCCCTCGTTTATTTCGAGCGCGAGTCCCCGCCACGTGAATTACACTTCCGGGGTCGCTCAGAAACATTTTATTCTAGTAGGTATAAATTTGGCAGCGGGTGGAACGTGAAATACCCTCTTCGCTGTCCCGAACACTAAATTTGTTATTATGAATCGCGCTTTTCAGGCTGAGTGAAACGGCCCAGTGAAAACGCAGTGCGCAACTTTGAGTTTTTCCTTTCTCTTTTGAGAGGGGGCCTCCATAAGTTACGTCAGAAGCGTCCTTGGAGTCGTACTTGCACAGGTGAATTGTCGCGCTTCTTTAAAGTTTTAGCCGTTCGAAGCTAGAATGATTTATCGCGGGATTATTTTTTTTTTTTCAATTTCAACTTTTTCATTTTCCCTCCCTCCCTCGTTTATTTCGAGCGCGAGTCCCCGCCACGTGAATTACACTTCCGGGGTCGCTCAGAAACATTTTATTCTAGTAGGTATAAATTTGGCAGCGGGTGGAACGTGAAATACCCTCTTCGCTGTCCCGAACACTAAATTTGTTATTATGAATCGCGCTTTTCAGGCTGAGTGAAACGGCCCAGTGAAAACGCAGTGCGCAACTTTGAGTTTTTACCTTCTGTTTTGAGAGGGGGCCTCCATAAGTTACGTCAGAAGCGTCCTTGGAGTCGTACTTGCACAGGTGAATTGTCGCACTTCTTTAAAGTTTTAGCCGTTCGAAGCTAGAATGATTTATCGCGGGATTATTTTTTTTTTTTCAATTTCAACTTTTTCATTTTCCCTCCCTCCCTCGTTTATTTCGAGCGCGAGTCCCCGCCACGTGAATTACACTTCCGGGGTCGCTCAGAAACATTTTATTCTAGTAGGTATAAATTTGGCAGCGGGTGGAACGTGAAATACCCTCTTCGCTGTCCCGAACACTAAATTTGTTATTATGAATCGCGCTTTTCAGGCTGAGTGAAACGGCCCAGTGAAAACGCAGTGCGCAACTTTGAGTTTTTCCTTTCTCTTTTGAGAGGGGGCCTCCATAAGTTACGTCAGAAGCGTCCTTGGAGTCGTACTTGCACAGGTGAATTGTCGCACTTCTTTAAAGTTTTAGCCGTTCGAAGCTAGAATGATTTATCGCGGGATTATTTTTTTTTTTTCAATTTCAACTTTTTCATTTTCCCTCCCTCCCTCGTTTATTTCGAGCGCGAGTCCCCGCCACGTGAATTACACTTCCGGGGTCGCTCAGAAACATTTTATTCTAGTAGATATAAATTTGGCAGCGGGTGGAACGTGAAATACCCTCTTCGCTGTCCCGAACACTAAATTTGTTATTATGAATCGCGCTTTTCAGGCTGAGTGAAACGGCCCAGTGAAAACGCAGTGCGCAACTTTGAGTTTTTACCTTCTGTTTTGAGAGGGGGCCTCCATAAGTTACGTCAGAAGCGTCCTTGGAGTCGTACTTGCACAGGTGAATTGTCGCACTTCTTTAAAGTTTTAGCCGTTCGAAGCTAGAATGATTTATCGCGGGATTATTTTTTTTTTTTCAATTTCAACTTTTTCATTTTCCCTCCCTCCCTCGTTTATTTCGAGCGCGAGTCCCCGCCACGTGAATTACACTTCCGGGGTCGCTCAGAAACATTTTATTCTAGTAGATATAAATTTGGCAGTGGGTGGAACGTGAAATACCCTCTTCGCTGTCCCGAACACTAAATTTGTTATTATGAATCGCGCTTTTCAGGCTGAGTGAAACGGCCCAGTGAAAACGCAGTGCGCAACTTTGAGTTTTTCCTTTCTCTTTTGAGAGGGGGCCTCCATAAGTTACGTCAGAAGCGTCCTTGGAGTCGTACTTGCACAGGTGAATTGTCGCACTTCTTTAAAGTTTTAGCCGTTCGAAGCTAGAATGATTTATCGCGGGATTATTTTTTTTTTTTCAATTTCAACTTTTTCATTTTCCCTCCCTCCCTCGTTTATTTCGAGCGCGAGTCCCCGCCACGTGAATTACACTTCCGGGGTCGCTCAGAAACATTTTATTCTAGTAGATATAAATTTGGCAGCGGGTGGAACGTGAAATACCCTCTTCGCTGTCCCGAACACTAAATTTGTTATTATGAATCGCGCTTTTCAGGCTGAGTGAAACGGCCCAGTGAAAACGCAGTGCGCAACTTTGAGTTTTTCCTTTCTCTTTTGAGAGGGGGCCTCCATAAGTTACGTCAGAAGCGTCCTTGGAGTCGTACTTGCACAGGTGAATTGTCGCGCTTCTTTAAAGTTTTAGCCGTTCGAAGCTAGAATGATTTATCGCGGGATTATTTTTTTTTTTTTCAATTTCAACTTTTTCATTTTCCCTCCCTCCCTCGTTTATTTCGAGCGCGAGTCCCCGCCACGTGAATTACACTTCCGGGGTCGCTCAGAAACATTTTATTCTAGTAGATATAAATTTGGCAGTGGGTGGAACGTGAAATACCCTCTTCGCTGTCCCGAACACTAAATTTGTTATTATGAATCGCGCTTTTCAGGCTGAGTGAAACGGCCCAGTGAAAACGCAGTGCGCAACTTTGAGTTTTTCCTTTCTCTTTTGAGAGGGGGCCTCCATAAGTTACGTCAGAAGCGTCCTTGGAGTCGTACTTGCACAGGTGAATTGTCGCACTTCTTTAAAGTTTTAGCCGTTCGAAGCTAGAATGATTTATCGCGGGATTATTTTTTTTTTTTCAATTTCAACTTTTTCATTTTCCCTCCCTCCCTCGTTTATTTCGAGCGCGAGTCCCCGCCACGTGAATTACACTTCCGGGGTCGCTCAGAAACATTTTATTCTAGTAGATATAAATTTGGCAGTGGGTGGAACGTGAAATACCCTCTTCGCTGTCCCGAACACTAAATTTGTTATTATGAATCGCGCTTTTCAGGCTGAGTGAAACGGCCCAGTGAAAACGCAGTGCGCAACTTTGAGTTTTTCCTTTCTCTTTTGAGAGGGGGCCTCCATAAGTTACGTCAGAAGCGTCCTTGGAGTCGTACTTGCACAGGTGAATTGTCGCACTTCTTTAAAGTTTTAGCCGTTCGAAGCTAGAATGATTTATCGCGGGATTATTTTTTTTTTTTCAATTTCAACTTTTTCATTTTCCCTCCCTCCCTCGTTTATTTCGAGCGCGAGTCCCCGCCACGTGAATTACACTTCCGGGGTCGCTCAGAAACATTTTATTCTAGTAGGTATAAATTTGGCAGTGGGTGGAACGTGAAATACCCTCTTCGCTGTCCCGAACACTAAATTTGTTATTATGAATCGCGCTTTTCAGGCTGAGTGAAACGGCCCAGTGAAAACGCAGTGCGCAACTTTGAGTTTTTCCTTTCTCTTTTGAGAGGGGGCCTCCATAAGTTACGTCAGAAGCGTCCTTGGAGTCGTACTTGCACAGGTGAATTGTCGCACTTCTTTAAAGTTTTAGCCGTTCGAAGCTAGAATGATTTATCGCGGGATTATTTTTTTTTTTTCAATTTCAACTTTTTCATTTTCCCTCCCTCCCTCGTTTATTTCGAGCGCGAGTCCCCGCCACGTGAATTACACTTCCGGGGTCGCTCAGAAACATTTTATTCTAGTAGATATAAATTTGGCAGTGGGTGGAACGTGAAATACCCTCTTCGCTGTCCCGAACACTAAATTTGTTATTATGAATCGCGCTTTTCAGGCTGAGTGAAACGGCCCAGTGAAAACGCAGTGCGCAACTTTGAGTTTTTCCTTTCTCTTTTGAGAGGGGGCCTCCATAAGTTACGTCAGAAGCGTCCTTGGAGTCGTACTTGCACAGGTGAATTGTCGCACTTCTTTAAAGTTTTAGCCGTTCGAAGCTAGAATGATTTATCGCGGGATTATTTTTTTTTTTTCAATTTCAACTTTTTCATTTTCCCTCCCTCCCTCGTTTATTTCGAGCGCGAGTCCCCGCCACGTGAATTACACTTCCGGGGTCGCTCAGAAACATTTTATTCTAGTAGATATAAATTTGGCAGTGGGTGGAACGTGAAATACCCTCTTCGCTGTCCCGAACACTAAATTTGTTATTATGAATCGCGCTTTTCAGGCTGAGTGAAACGGCCCAGTGAAAACGCAGTGCGCAACTTTGAGTTTTTCCTTTCTCTTTTGAGAGGGGGCCTCCATAAGTTACGTCAGAAGCGTCCTTGGAGTCGTACTTGCACAGGTGAATTGTCGCACTTCTTTAAAGTTTTAGCCGTTCGAAGCTAGAATGATTTATCGCGGGATTATTTTTTTTTTTTCAATTTCAACTTTTTCATTTTCCCTCCCTCCCTCGTTTATTTCGAGCGCGAGTCCCCGCCACGTGAATTACACTTCCGGGGTCGCTCAGAAACATTTTATTCTAGTAGGTATAAATTTGGCAGCGGGTGGAACGTGAAATACCCTCTTCGCTGTCCCGAACACTAAATTTGTTATTATGAATCGCGCTTTTCAGGCTGAGTGAAACGGCCCAGTGAAAACGCAGTGCGCAACTTTGAGTTTTTCCTTTCTCTTTTGAGAGGGGGCCTCCATAAGTTACGTCAGAAGCGTCCTTGGAGTCGTACTTGCACAGGTGAATTGTCGCACTTCTTTAAAGTTTTAGCCGTTCGAAGCTAGAATGATTTATCGCGGGATTATTTTTTTTTTTTCAATTTCAACTTTTTCATTTTCCCTCCCTCCCTCGTTTATTTCGAGCGCGAGTCCCCGCCACGTGAATTACACTTCCGGGGTCGCTCAGAAACATTTTATTCTAGTAGATATAAATTTGGCAGTGGGTGGAACGTGAAATACCCTCTTCGCTGTCCCGAACACTAAATTTGTTATTATGAATCGCGCTTTTCAGGCTGAGTGAAACGGCCCAGTGAAAACGCAGTGCGCAACTTTGAGTTTTTCCTTTCTCTTTTGAGAGGGGGCCTCCATAAGTTACGTCAGAAGCGTCCTTGGAGTCGTACTTGCACAGGTGAATTGTCGCACTTCTTTAAAGTTTTAGCCGTTCGAAGCTAGAATGATTTATCGCGGGATTATTTTTTTTTTTTCAATTTCAACTTTTTCATTTTCCCTCCCTCCCTCGTTTATTTCGAGCGCGAGTCCCCGCCACGTGAATTACACTTCCGGGGTCGCTCAGAAACATTTTATTCTAGTAGATATAAATTTGGCAGCGGGTGGAACGTGAAATACCCTCTTCGCTGTCCCGAACACTAAATTTGTTATTATGAATCGCGCTTTTCAGGCTGAGTGAAACGGCCCAGTGAAAACGCAGTGCGCAACTTTGAGTTTTTCCTTTCTCTTTTGAGAGGGGGCCTCCATAAGTTACGTCAGAAGCGTCCTTGGAGTCGTACTTGCACAGGTGAATTGTCGCGCTTCTTTAAAGTTTTAGCCGTTCGAAGCTAGAATGATTTATCGCGGGATTATTTTTTTTTTTTCAATTTCAACTTTTTCATTTTCCCTCCCTCCCTCGTTTATTTCGAGCGCGAGTCCCCGCCACGTGAATTACACTTCCGGGGTCGCTCAGAAACATTTTATTCTAGTAGGTATAAATTTGGCAGTGGGTGGAACGTGAAATACCCTCTTCGCTGTCCCGAACACTAAATTTGTTATTATGAATCGCGCTTTTCAGGCTGAGTGAAACGGCCCAGTGAAAACGCAGTGCGCAACTTTGAGTTTTTACCTTCTGTTTTGAGAGGGGGCCTCCATAAGTTACGTCAGAAGCGTCCTTGGAGTCGTACTTGCACAGGTGAATTGTCGCACTTCTTTAAAGTTTTAGCCGTTCGAAGCTAGAATGATTTATCGCGGGATTATTTTTTTTTTTTCAATTTCAACTTTTTCATTTTCCCTCCCTCCCTCGTTTATTTCGAGCGCGAGTCCCCGCCACGTGAATTACACTTCCGGGGTCGCTCAGAAACATTTTATTCTAGTAGGTATAAATTTGGCAGTGGGTGGAACGTGAAATACCCTCTTCGCTGTCCCGAACACTAAATTTGTTATTATGAATCGCGCTTTTCAGGCTGAGTGAAACGGCCCAGTGAAAACGCAGTGCGCAACTTTGAGTTTTTACCTTCTGTTTTGAGAGGGGGCCTCCATAAGTTACGTCAGAAGCGTCCTTGGAGTCGTACTTGCACAGGTGAATTGTCGCACTTCTTTAAAGTTTTAGCCGTTCGAAGCTAGAATGATTTATCGCGGGATTATTTTTTTTTTTTCAATTTCAACTTTTTCATTTTCCCTCCCTCCCTCGTTTATTTCGAGCGCGAGTCCCCGCCACGTGAATTACACTTCCGGGGTCGCTCAGAAACATTTTATTCTAGTAGGTATAAATTTGGCAGTGGGTGGAACGTGAAATACCCTCTTCGCTGTCCCGAACACTAAATTTGTTATTATGAATCGCGCTTTTCAGGCTGAGTGAAACGGCCCAGTGAAAACGCAGTGCGCAACTTTGAGTTTTTACCTTCTGTTTTGAGAGGGGGCCTCCATAAGTTACGTCAGAAGCGTCCTTGGAGTCGTACTTGCACAGGTGAATTGTCGCACTTCTTTAAAGTTTTAGCCGTTCGAAGCTAGAATGATTTATCGCGGGATTATTTTTTTTTTTTCAATTTCAACTTTTTCATTTTCCCTCCCTCCCTCGTTTATTTCGAGCGCGAGTCCCCGCCACGTGAATTACACTTCCGGGGTCGCTCAGAAACATTTTATTCTAGTAGATATAAATTTGGCAGCGGGTGGAACGTGAAATACCCTCTTCGCTGTCCCGAACACTAAATTTGTTATTATGAATCGCGCTTTTCAGGCTGAGTGAAACGGCCCAGTGAAAACGCAGTGCGCAACTTTGAGTTTTTACCTTCTGTTTTGAGAGGGGGCCTCCATAAGTTACGTCAGAAGCGTCCTTGGAGTCGTACTTGCACAGGTGAATTGTCGCACTTCTTTAAAGTTTTAGCCGTTCGAAGCTAGAATGATTTATCGCGGGATTATTTTTTTTTTTCAATTTCAACTTTTTCATTTTCCCTCCCTCCCTCGTTTATTTCGAGCGCGAGTCCCCGCCACGTGAATTACACTTCCGGGGTCGCTCAGAAACATTTTATTCTAGTAGATATAAATTTGGCAGTGGGTGGAACGTGAAATACCCTCTTCGCTGTCCCGAACACTAAATTTGTTATTATGAATCGCGCTTTTCAGGCTGAGTGAAACGGCCCAGTGAAAACGCAGTGCGCAACTTTGAGTTTTTCCTTTCTCTTTTGAGAGGGGGCCTCCATAAGTTACGTCAGAAGCGTCCTTGGAGTCGTACTTGCACAGGTGAATTGTCGCACTTCTTTAAAGTTTTAGCCGTTCGAAGCTAGAATGATTTATCGCGGGATTATTTTTTTTTTTTCAATTTCAACTTTTTCATTTTCCCTCCCTCCCTCGTTTATTTCGAGCGCGAGTCCCCGCCACGTGAATTACACTTCCGGGGTCGCTCAGAAACATTTTATTCTAGTAGATATAAATTTGGCAGCGGGTGGAACGTGAAATACCCTCTTCGCTGTCCCGAACACTAAATTTGTTATTATGAATCGCGCTTTTCAGGCTGAGTGAAACGGCCCAGTGAAAACGCAGTGCGCAACTTTGAGTTTTTACCTTCTGTTTTGAGAGGGGGCCTCCATAAGTTACGTCAGAAGCGTCCTTGGAGTCGTACTTGCACAGGTGAATTGTCGCACTTCTTTAAAGTTTTAGCCGTTCGAAGCTAGAATGATTTATCGCGGGATTATTTTTTTTTTTTCAATTTCAACTTTTTCATTTTCCCTCCCTCCCTCGTTTATTTCGAGCGCGAGTCCCCGCCACGTGAATTACACTTCCGGGGTCGCTCAGAAACATTTTATTCTAGTAGATATAAATTTGGCAGCGGGTGGAACGTGAAATACCCTCTTCGCTGTCCCGAACACTAAATTTGTTATTATGAATCGCGCTTTTCAGGCTGAGTGAAACGGCCCAGTGAAAACGCAGTGCGCAACTTTGAGTTTTTACCTTCTGTTTTGAGAGGGGGCCTCCATAAGTTACGTCAGAAGCGTCCTTGGAGTCGTACTTGCACAGGTGAATTGTCGCGCTTCTTTAAAGTTTTAGCCGTTCGAAGCTAGAATGATTTATCGCGGGATTATTTTTTTTTTTTCAATTTCAACTTTTTCATTTTCCCTCCCTCCCTCGTTTATTTCGAGCGCGAGTCCCCGCCACGTGAATTACACTTCCGGGGTCGCTCAGAAACATTTTATTCTAGTAGATATAAATTTGGCAGCGGGTGGAACGTGAAATACCCTCTTCGCTGTCCCGAACACTAAATTTGTTATTATGAATCGCGCTTTTCAGGCTGAGTGAAACGGCCCAGTGAAAACGCAGTGCGCAACTTTGAGTTTTTACCTTCTGTTTTGAGAGGGGGCCTCCATAAGTTACGTCAGAAGCGTCCTTGGAGTCGTACTTGCACAGGTGAATTGTCGCACTTCTTTAAAGTTTTAGCCGTTCGAAGCTAGAATGATTTATCGCGGGATTATTTTTTTTTTTTCAATTTCAACTTTTTCATTTTCCCTCCCTCCCTCGTTTATTTCGAGCGCGAGTCCCCGCCACGTGAATTACACTTCCGGGGTCGCTCAGAAACATTTTATTCTAGTAGATATAAATTTGGCAGCGGGTGGAACGTGAAATACCCTCTTCGCTGTCCCGAACACTAAATTTGTTATTATGAATCGCGCTTTTCAGGCTGAGTGAAACGGCCCAGTGAAAACGCAGTGCGCAACTTTGAGTTTTTACCTTCTGTTTTGAGAGGGGGCCTCCATAAGTTACGTCAGAAGCGTCCTTGGAGTCGTACTTGCACAGGTGAATTGTCGCGCTTCTTTAAAGTTTTAGCCGTTCGAAGCTAGAATGATTTATCGCGGGATTATTTTTTTTTTTTTCAATTTCAACTTTTTCATTTTCCCTCCCTCCCTCGTTTATTTCGAGCGCGAGTCCCCGCCACGTGAATTACACTTCCGGGGTCGCTCAGAAACATTTTATTCTAGTAGATATAAATTTGGCAGCGGGTGGAACGTGAAATACCCTCTTCGCTGTCCCGAACACTAAATTTGTTATTATGAATCGCGCTTTTCAGGCTGAGTGAAACGGCCCAGTGAAAACGCAGTGCGCAACTTTGAGTTTTTACCTTCTGTTTTGAGAGGGGGCCTCCATAAGTTACGTCAGAAGCGTCCTTGGAGTCGTACTTGCACAGGTGAATTGTCGTGCTTCTTTAAAGTTTTAGCCGTTCGAAGCTAGAATGATTTATCGCGGGATTATTTTTTTTTTTTCAATTTCAACTTTTTCATTTTCCCTCCCTCCCTCGTTTATTTCGAGCGCGAGTCCCCGCCACGTGAATTACACTTCCGGGGTCGCTCAGAAACATTTTATTCTAGTAGATATAAATTTGGCAGCGGGTGGAACGTGAAATACCCTCTTCGCTGTCCCGAACACTAAATTTGTTATTATGAATCGCGCTTTTCAGGCTGAGTGAAACGGCCCAGTGAAAACGCAGTGCGCAACTTTGAGTTTTTACCTTCTGTTTTGAGAGGGGGCCTCCATAAGTTACGTCAGAAGCGTCCTTGGAGTCGTACTTGCACAGGTGAATTGTCGTGCTTCTTTAAAGTTTTAGCCGTTCGAAGCTAGAATGATTTATCGCGGGATTATTTTTTTTTTTTCAATTTCAACTTTTTCATTTTCCCTCCCTCCCTCCTTTATTTCGAGCGCGAGTCCCCGCCACGTGAATTACACTTCCGGGGTCGCTCAGAAACATTTTATTCTAGTAGATATAAATTTGGCAGCGGGTGGAACGTGAAATACCCTCTTCGCTGTCCCGAACACTAAATTTGTTATTATGAATCGCGCTTTTCAGGCTGAGTGAAACGGCCCAGTGAAAACGCAGTGCGCAACTTTGAGTTTTTACCTTCTGTTTTGAGAGGGGGCCTCCATAAGTTACGTCAGAAGCGTCCTTGGAGTCGTACTTGCACAGGTGAATTGTCGCGCTTCTTTAAAGTTTTAGCCGTTCGAAGCTAGAATGATTTATCGCGGGATTATTTTTTTTTTTTCAATTTCAACTTTTTCATTTTCCCTCCCTCCCTCCTTTATTTCGAGCGCGAGTCCCCGCCACGTGAATTACACTTCCGGGGTCGCTCAGAAACATTTTATTCTAGTAGATATAAATTTGGCAGCGGGTGGAACGTGAAATACCCTCTTCGCTGTCCCGAACACTAAATTTGTTATTATGAATCGCGCTTTTCAGGCTGAGTGAAACGGCCCAGTGAAAACGCAGTGCGCAACTTTGAGTTTTTACCTTCTGTTTTGAGAGGGGGCCTCCATAAGTTACGTCAGAAGCGTCCTTGGAGTCGTACTTGCACAGGTGAATTGTCGTGCTTCTTTAAAGTTTTAGCCGTTCGAAGCTAGAATGATTTATCGCGGGATTATTTTTTTTTTTTCAATTTCAACTTTTTCATTTTCCCTCCCTCCCTCCTTTATTTCGAGCGCGAGTCCCCGCCACGTGAATTACACTTCCGGGGTCGCTCAGAAACATTTTATTCTAGTAGATATAAATTTGGCAGCGGGTGGAACGTGAAATACCCTCTTCGCTGTCCCGAACACTAAATTTGTTATTATGAATCGCGCTTTTCAGGCTGAGTGAAACGGCCCAGTGAAAACGCAGTGCGCAACTTTGAGTTTTTACCTTCTGTTTTGAGAGGGGGCCTCCATAAGTTACGTCAGAAGCGTCCTTGGAGTCGTACTTGCACAGGTGAATTGTCGCGCTTCTTTAAAGTTTTAGCCGTTCGAAGCTAGAATGATTTATCGCGGGATTATTTTTTTTTTTTTTCAATTTCAACTTTTTCATTTTCCCTCCCTCCCTCGTTTATTTCGAGCGCGAGTCCCCGCCACGTGAATTACACTTCCGGGGTCGCTCAGAAACATTTTATTCTAGTAGATATAAATTTGGCAGCGGGTGGAACGTGAAATACCCTCTTCGCTGTCCCGAACACTAAATTTGTTATTATGAATCGCGCTTTTCAGGCTGAGTGAAACGGCCCAGTGAAAACGCAGTGTGCAACTTTGAGTTTTTACCTTCTGTTTTGAGAGGGGGCCTCCATAAGTTACGTCAGAAGCGTCCTTGGAGTCGTACTTGCACAGGTGAATTGTCGCGCTTCTTTAAAGTTTTAGCCGTTCGAAGCTAGAATGATTTATCGTGGGATTATTTTTTTTTTTTTTCAATTTCAACTTTTTCATTTTCCCTCCCTCCCTCGTTTATTTCGAGCGCGAGTCCCCGCCACGTGAATTACACTTCCGGGGTCGCTCAGAAACATTTTATTCTAGTAGATATAAATTTGGCAGCGGGTGGAACGTGAAATACCCTCTTCGCTGTCCCGAACACTAAATTTGTTATTATGAATCGCGCTTTTCAGGCTGAGTGAAACGGCCCAGTGAAAACGCAGTGTGCAACTTTGAGTTTTTACCTTCTGTTTTGAGAGGGGGCCTCCATAAGTTACGTCAGAAGCGTCCTTGGAGTCGTACTTGCACAGGTGAATTGTCGCGCTTCTTTAAAGTTTTAGCCGTTCGAAGCTAGAATGATTTATCGCGGGATTATTTTTTTTTTTTTTCAATTTCAACTTTTTCATTTTCCCTCCCTCCCTCGTTTATTTCGAGCGCGAGTCCCCGCCACGTGAATTACACTTCCGGGGTCGCTCAGAAACATTTTATTCTAGTAGATATAAATTTGGCAGCGGGTGGAACGTGAAATACCCTCTTCGCTGTCCCGAACACTAAATTTGTTATTATGAATCGCGCTTTTCAGGCTGAGTGAAACGGCCCAGTGAAAACGCAGTGTGCAACTTTGAGTTTTTACCTTCTGTTTTGAGAGGGGGCCTCCATAAGTTACGTCAGAAGCGTCCTTGGAGTCGTACTTGCACAGGTGAATTGTCGCGCTTCTTTAAAGTTTTAGCCGTTCGAAGCTAGAATGATTTATCGCGGGATTATTTTTTTTTTTTTTCAATTTCAACTTTTTCATTTTCCCTCCCTCCCTCGTTTATTTCGAGCGCGAGTCCCCGCCACGTGAATTACACTTCCGGGGTCGCTCAGAAACATTTTATTCTAGTAGATATAAATTTGGCAGCGGGTGGAACGTGAAATACCCTCTTCGCTGTCCCGAACACTAAATTTGTTATTATGAATCGCGCTTTTCAGGCTGAGTGAAACGGCCCAGTGAAAACGCAGTGTGCAACTTTGAGTTTTTACCTTCTGTTTTGAGAGGGGGCCTCCATAAGTTACGTCAGAAGCGTCCTTGGAGTCGTACTTGCACAGGTGAATTGTCGCGCTTCTTTAAAGTTTTAGCCGTTCGAAGCTAGAATGATTTATCGCGGGATTATTTTTTTTTTTTCAATTTCAACTTTTTCATTTTCCCTCCCTCCCTCGTTTATTTCGAGCGCGAGTCCCCGCCACGTGAATTACACTTCCGGGGTCGCTCAGAAACATTTTATTCTAGTAGATATAAATTTGGCAGCGGGTGGAACGTGAAATACCCTCTTCGCTGTCCCGAACACTAAATTTGTTATTATGAATCGCGCTTTTCAGGCTGAGTGAAACGGCCCAGTGAAAACGCAGTGTGCAACTTTGAGTTTTTACCTTCTGTTTTGAGAGGGGGCCTCCATAAGTTACGTCAGAAGCGTCCTTGGAGTCGTACTTGCACAGGTGAATTGTCGCGCTTCTTTAAAGTTTTAGCCGTTCGAAGCTAGAATGATTTATCGCGGGATTATTTTTTTTTTTTTTCAATTTCAACTTTTTCATTTTCCCTCCCTCCCTCGTTTATTTCGAGCGCGAGTCCCCGCCACGTGAATTACACTTCCGGGGTCGCTCAGAAACATTTTATTCTAGTAGATATAAATTTGGCAGCGGGTGGAACGTGAAATACCCTCTTCGCTGTCCCGAACACTAAATTTGTTATTATGAATCGCGCTTTTCAGGCTGAGTGAAACGGCCCAGTGAAAACGCAGTGCGCAACTTTGAGTTTTTACCTTCTGTTTTGAGAGGGGGCCTCCATAAGTTACGTCAGAAGCGTCCTTGGAGTCGTACTTGCACAGGTGAATTGTCGCGCTTCTTTAAAGTTTTAGCCGTTCGAAGCTAGAATGATTTATCGCGGGATTATTTTTTTTTTTTTTCAATTTCAACTTTTTCATTTTCCCTCCCTCCCTCGTTTATTTCGAGCGCGAGTCCCCGCCACGTGAATTACACTTCCGGGGTCGCTCAGAAACATTTTATTCTAGTAGATATAAATTTGGCAGCGGGTGGAACGTGAAATACCCTCTTCGCTGTCCCGAACACTAAATTTGTTATTATGAATCGCGCTTTTCAGGCTGAGTGAAACGGCCCAGTGAAAACGCAGTGTGCAACTTTGAGTTTTTACCTTCTGTTTTGAGAGGGGGCCTCCATAAGTTACGTCAGAAGCGTCCTTGGAGTCGTACTTGCACAGGTGAATTGTCGCGCTTCTTTAAAGTTTTAGCCGTTCGAAGCTAGAATGATTTATCGCGGGATTATTTTTTTTTTTTTTTCAATTTCAACTTTTTCATTTTCCCTCCCTCCCTCGTTTATTTCGAGCGCGAGTCCCCGCCACGTGAATTACACTTCCGGGGTCGCTCAGAAACATTTTATTCTAGTAGATATAAATTTGGCAGCGGGTGGAACGTGAAATACCCTCTTCGCTGTCCCGAACACTAAATTTGTTATTATGAATCGCGCTTTTCAGGCTGAGTGAAACGGCCCAGTGAAAACGCAGTGTGCAACTTTGAGTTTTTACCTTCTGTTTTGAGAGGGGGCCTCCATAAGTTACGTCAGAAGCGTCCTTGGAGTCGTACTTGCACAGGTGAATTGTCGCGCTTCTTTAAAGTTTTAGCCGTTCGAAGCTAGAATGATTTATCGCGGGATTATTTTTTTTTTTTTTTTCAATTTCAACTTTTTCATTTTCCCTCCCTCCCTCGTTTATTTCGAGCGCGAGTCCCCGCCACGTGAATTACACTTCCGGGGTCGCTCAGAAACATTTTATTCTAGTAGATATAAATTTGGCAGCGGGTGGAACGTGAAATACCCTCTTCGCTGTCCCGAACACTAAATTTGTTATTATGAATCGCGCTTTTCAGGCTGAGTGAAACGGCCCAGTGAAAACGCAGTGCGCAACTTTGAGTTTTTACCTTCTGTTTTGAGAGGGGGCCTCCATAAGTTACGTCAGAAGCGTCCTTGGAGTCGTACTTGCACAGGTGAATTGTCGCGCTTCTTTAAAGTTTTAGCCGTTCGAAGCTAGAATGATTTATCGCGGGATTATTTTTTTTTTTTTTTCAATTTCAACTTTTTCATTTTCCCTCCCTCCCTCGTTTATTTCGAGCGCGAGTCCCCGAAACGTGAATTACACTTCCGGGGTCGCTCAGAAACATTTTATTCTAGTAGATATAAATTTGGCAGCGGGTGGAACGTGAAATACCCTCTTCGCTGTCCCGAACACTAAATTTGTTATTATGAATCGCGCTTTTCAGGCTGAGTGAAACGGCCCAGTGAAAACGCAGTGCGCAACTTTGAGTTTTTACCTTCTGTTTTGAGAGGGGGCCTCCATAAGTTACGTCAGAAGCGTCCTTGGAGTCGTACTTGCACAGGTGAATTGTCGCGCTTCTTTAAAGTTTTAGCCGTTCGAAGCTAGAATGATTTATCGCGGGATTATTTTTTTTTTTTTTTCAATTTCAACTTTTTCATTTTCCCTCCCTCCCTCGTTTATTTCGAGCGCGAGTCCCCGCCACGTGAATTACACTTCCGGGGTCGCTCAGAAACATTTTATTCTAGTAGATATAAATTTGGCAGCGGGTGGAACGTGAAATACCCTCTTCGCTGTCCCGAACACTAAATTTGTTATTATGAATCGCGCTTTTCAGGCTGAGTGAAACGGCCCAGTGAAAACGCAGTGCGCAACTTTGAGTTTTTACCTTCTGTTTTGAGAGGGGGCCTCCATAAGTTACGTCAGAAGCGTCCTTGGAGTCGTACTTGCACAGGTGAATTGTCGCGCTTCTTTAAAGTTTTAGCCGTTCGAAGCTAGAATGATTTATCGCGGGATTATTTTTTTTTTTTTTTCAATTTCAACTTTTTCATTTTCCCTCCCTCCCTCGTTTATTTCGAGCGCGAGTCCCCGCCACGTGAATTACACTTCCGGGGTCGCTCAGAAACATTTTATTCTAGTAGATATAAATTTGGCAGCGGGTGGAACGTGAAATACCCTCTTCGCTGTCCCGAACACTAAATTTGTTATTATGAATCGCGCTTTTCAGGCTGAGTGAAACGGCCCAGTGAAAACGCAGTGCGCAACTTTGAGTTTTTACCTTCTGTTTTGAGAGGGGGCCTCCATAAGTTACGTCAGAAGCGTCCTTGGAGTCGTACTTGCACAGGTGAATTGTCGCGCTTCTTTAAAGTTTTAGCCGTTCGAAGCTAGAATGATTTATCGCGGGATTATTTTTTTTTTTTTTTCAATTTCAACTTTTTCATTTTCCCTCCCTCCCTCGTTTATTTCGAGCGCGAGTCCCCGCCACGTGAATTACACTTCCGGGGTCGCTCAGAAACATTTTATTCTAGTAGATATAAATTTGGCAGCGGGTGGAACGTGAAATACCCTCTTCGCTGTCCCGAACACTAAATTTGTTATTATGAATCGCGCTTTTCAGGCTGAGTGAAACGGCCCAGTGAAAACGCAGTGTGCAACTTTGAGTTTTTACCTTCTGTTTTGAGAGGGGGCCTCCATAAGTTACGTCAGAAGCGTCCTTGGAGTCGTACTTGCACAGGTGAATTGTCGCGCTTCTTTAAAGTTTTAGCCGTTCGAAGCTAGAATGATTTATCGCGGGATTATTTTTTTTTTTTTTCAATTTCAACTTTTTCATTTTCCCTCCCTCCCTCGTTTATTTCGAGCGCGAGTCCCCGCCACGTGAATTACACTTCCGGGGTCGCTCAGAAACATTTTATTCTAGTAGATATAAATTTGGCAGCGGGTGGAACGTGAAATACCCTCTTCGCTGTCCCGAACACTAAATTTGTTATTATGAATCGCGCTTTTCAGGCTGAGTGAAACGGCCCAGTGAAAACGCAGTGTGCAACTTTGAGTTTTTACCTTCTGTTTTGAGAGGGGGCCTCCATAAGTTACGTCAGAAGCGTCCTTGGAGTCGTACTTGCACAGGTGAATTGTCGCGCTTCTTTAAAGTTTTAGCCGTTCGAAGCTAGAATGATTTATCGCGGGATTATTTTTTTTTTTTTTTCAATTTCAACTTTTTCATTTTCCCTCCCTCCCTCGTTTATTTCGAGCGCGAGTCCCCGCCACGTGAATTACACTTCCGGGGTCGCTCAGAAACATTTTATTCTAGTAGATATAAATTTGGCAGCGGGTGGAACGTGAAATACCCTCTTCGCTGTCCCGAACACTAAATTTGTTATTATGAATCGCGCTTTTCAGGCTGAGTGAAACGGCCCAGTGAAAACGCAGTGCGCAACTTTGAGTTTTTACCTTCTGTTTTGAGAGGGGGCCTCCATAAGTTACGTCAGAAGCGTCCTTGGAGTCGTACTTGCACAGGTGAATTGTCGCGCTTCTTTAAAGTTTTAGCCGTTCGAAGCTAGAATGATTTATCGCGGGATTATTTTTTTTTTTTTTCAATTTCAACTTTTTCATTTTCCCTCCCTCCCTCGTTTATTTCGAGCGCGAGTCCCCGCCACGTGAATTACACTTCCGGGGTCGCTCAGAAACATTTTATTCTAGTAGATATAAATTTGGCAGCGGGTGGAACGTGAAATACCCTCTTCGCTGTCCCGAACACTAAATTTGTTATTATGAATCGCGCTTTTCAGGCTGAGTGAAACGGCCCAGTGAAAACGCAGTGTGCAACTTTGAGTTTTTACCTTCTGTTTTGAGAGGGGGCCTCCATAAGTTACGTCAGAAGCGTCCTTGGAGTCGTACTTGCACAGGTGAATTGTCGCGCTTCTTTAAAGTTTTAGCCGTTCGAAGCTAGAATGATTTATCGCGGGATTATTTTTTTTTTTTTTCAATTTCAACTTTTTCATTTTCCCTCCCTCCCTCGTTTATTTCGAGCGCGAGTCCCCGCCACGTGAATTACACTTCCGGGGTCGCTCAGAAACATTTTATTCTAGTAGATATAAATTTGGCAGCGGGTGGAACGTGAAATACCCTCTTCGCTGTCCCGAACACTAAATTTGTTATTATGAATCGCGCTTTTCAGGCTGAGTGAAACGGCCCAGTGAAAACGCAGTGCGCAACTTTGAGTTTTTACCTTCTGTTTTGAGAGGGGGCCTCCATAAGTTACGTCAGAAGCGTCCTTGGAGTCGTACTTGCACAGGTGAATTGTCGCGCTTCTTTAAAGTTTTAGCCGTTCGAAGCTAGAATGATTTATCGCGGGATTATTTTTTTTTTTTTCAATTTCAACTTTTTCATTTTCCCTCCCTCCCTCGTTTATTTCGAGCGCGAGTCCCCGCCACGTGAATTACACTTCCGGGGTCGCTCAGAAACATTTTATTCTAGTAGATATAAATTTGGCAGCGGGTGGAACGTGAAATACCCTCTTCGCTGTCCCGAACACTAAATTTGTTATTATGAATCGCGCTTTTCAGGCTGAGTGAAACGGCCCAGTGAAAACGCAGTGCGCAACTTTGAGTTTTTACCTTCTGTTTTGAGAGGGGGCCTCCATAAGTTACGTCAGAAGCGTCCTTGGAGTCGTACTTGCACAGGTGAATTGTCGCGCTTCTTTAAAGTTTTAGCCGTTCGAAGCTAGAATGATTTATCGCGGGATTATTTTTTTTTTTTTCAATTTCAACTTTTTCATTTTCCCTCCCTCCCTCGTTTATTTCGAGCGCGAGTCCCCGCCACGTGAATTACACTTCCGGGGTCGCTCAGAAACATTTTATTCTAGTAGATATAAATTTGGCAGCGGGTGGAACGTGAAATACCCTCTTCGCTGTCCCGAACACTAAATTTGTTATTATGAATCGCGCTTTTCAGGCTGAGTGAAACGGCCCAGTGAAAACGCAGTGCGCAACTTTGAGTTTTTACCTTCTGTTTTGAGAGGGGGCCTCCATAAGTTACGTCAGAAGCGTCCTTGGAGTCGTACTTGCACAGGTGAATTGTCGCGCTTCTTTAAAGTTTTAGCCGTTCGAAGCTAGAATGATTTATCGCGGGATTATTTTTTTTTTTTTCAATTTCAACTTTTTCATTTTCCCTCCCTCCCTCGTTTATTTCGAGCGCGAGTCCCCGCCACGTGAATTACACTTCCGGGGTCGCTCAGAAACATTTTATTCTAGTAGATATAAATTTGGCAGCGGGTGGAACGTGAAATACCCTCTTCGCTGTCCCGAACACTAAATTTGTTATTATGAATCGCGCTTTTCAGGCTGAGTGAAACGGCCCAGTGAAAACGCAGTGCGCAACTTTGAGTTTTTACCTTCTGTTTTGAGAGGGGGCCTCCATAAGTTACGTCAGAAGCGTCCTTGGAGTCGTACTTGCACAGGTGAATTGTCGCGCTTCTTTAAAGTTTTAGCCGTTCGAAGCTAGAATGATTTATCGCGGGATTATTTTTTTTTTTTTTCAATTTCAACTTTTTCATTTTCCCTCCCTCCCTCGTTTATTTCGAGCGCGAGTCCCCGCCACGTGAATTACACTTCCGGGGTCGCTCAGAAACATTTTATTCTAGTAGATATAAATTTGGCAGCGGGTGGAACGTGAAATACCCTCTTCGCTGTCCCGAACACTAAATTTGTTATTATGAATCGCGCTTTTCAGGCTGAGTGAAACGGCCCAGTGAAAACGCAGTGTGCAACTTTGAGTTTTTACCTTCTGTTTTGAGAGGGGGCCTCCATAAGTTACGTCAGAAGCGTCCTTGGAGTCGTACTTGCACAGGTGAATTGTCGCGCTTCTTTAAAGTTTTAGCCGTTCGAAGCTAGAATGATTTATCGCGGGATTATTTTTTTTTTTTTCAATTTCAACTTTTTCATTTTCCCTCCCTCCCTCGTTTATTTCGAGCGCGAGTCCCCGCCACGTGAATTACACTTCCGGGGTCGCTCAGAAACATTTTATTCT